>NW_016690245.1:2070605-2072896 GCF_001604755.1 Lepidothrix coronata
TTGCCCCCCCCTCCCCCCGCCACTGCTGCCACGTTGGCAGTTGAGACAGAGCACGGAGCTCTGTAAAGGGGAATTTGAATCCCCTGAGGAAGTGACTTTGATGAAGATGCCCCTGCATTTCGTGATATACCTGTGGTGACGCAAGTCTTGTCCCTGCTGGCAGTCCACAGGTGAGGCCTTCGCTTGGACCGAAGGAGAGCCGAGGGGCTTGGAGACCCCCTTGTGTATGTTGAAGAGAAATCCAGCTATTAGCTGCGTGCATGAGAAGAGGACAGATGACCTGCTGCCTTAGAAGATGCTGCTTAGAGACTGGAAGGGATCTGTCCTTCTTTCCCTCCTGGACTTTTATTTGGAGGGGAGAAGAGATCTGGTCCATTGTAAATACATATGTCATGGTAGAGATATTGTGATTGTGTGTATAATGTGTTATAGTATTTATTTGTACAGTCATTGTAATATATTCCCTTTCCCCATTTGGAGTCTGGTGTGTTTTGTCTGGAAAAACCCATCTCACATTAGGTTGAGATGTGGGAGGGGGCTTACACTAGGGGATTGGATTTTGGGGCTATCTCAAACCATGACACACACTACCACCAGACCAAACAAAAATCTAGCTGGATTGCCATGACCATCAGCTTGTTACCATAGGAAAACCTGGAACGTCCCTCAGAGCAGATCTGCTGGTATCAAGAGAGATGCTGTATGCTTTCTGGATTGGCTTATCCTACTATTACAGACTCCCTGCAGGTTTTCTAAAGCTGAACACAATAAATGCAAGGCTTTTGGCAAGATCAGAGTCATTAATTTATGTTTCTATGTTTGTTTTGCTTATTTTTATGGATGGTATTTAGTTTTCATCTTTCCCATACCATCTTACCAAGAGTTGCAAAATTTTTCCCATTCTCTTAATTCTTCCAGCAGAAAGATGGTGCCATTTGTTTCCCTCTTCCCTGCCATTATTTCCTGGTTTTGCATGATCTGTAGATCTTCACAGTGTCTCTGGAGCAGGTCCTTATGGAGATAATTTTGTGGAGTAGAAGTCCTGCAATTACCAAAAGATGGTAGGCAAGGCTACTTTCCTTTCAAGAAAGAGAAAAACTATAGCTTAGTTTTGATTGTTCCTGCTTATCTTCAGTCAAACAGTGTTACCTGATGAGAAAACAGCCTCTCTTCCCTCTGGCCAGCTTGATTTGGAGTGACAGCAGATTGGGGAAGCAATCAATCCTTCCCTCAGAGTAATTGCCAATAAGTCCCAGCTGGCCCTGCTCTGGCTAATTCAAAGGGTCTTAGGGAAAGCATAAACTAGGCAACAGTGACAGAAGCAGGATGTTCCATATCGGTCTTTTAAAAAATCTGCAGCAGCAGCTTAACACTCACTCAAGGGAAGAGCAGCAGAAAAAGTGGGTTGGAGCAGGGGGAGGAGGGAGCCCTCTGAAAGCCCAGGGAGCTGATACAAACACACCCAACCACAAGCCACTGCTTTACATTAAAGGATTGATTTCTTGGGTATATCTCTCCCCCATCTTCCTCTGAATCATTTTTATAAGCCTACTTGAAAAAAGAAGCAAGTAGTGTAACATGAAGCGAGATATGTGGTCAGCTTCCAGAGAGTTGCTTATCCATGCTGCGATCTGTCCATTGCACCCGCAGGAGTTTTGGCAGAAGTGGATTTCTGCAGCAGGATTTCCCTGCTTAAAGTCACTTTCATGTGGTTATCCTGAGGACTGGAGACAAGCAGGGCAAGTTGTCATCCTTATCTGACTGACAGATTTTGTTTATTGTTTTGTTTGTTTGTTTTTTATTATTTAACTATGATGTAGGATGCCTTCAGGAAGAAAATTCTTTGTATTTAAAAGAGTATAAATAAAATTAACTTATTCAAACTCAGTTTTGTCCCTTCCAGCTCAGCATATTCTGTGATTCTGTAATTCTTTTCTTACTCTTCTTATTCATTCTTCATTTGCTTTTTTTTTTTCTGCATTTGATTGTGCTATCCATCTCTACTCTTTCCTGTACTCATGGCCTTACTCAGGGTTATTTACCAGCTCTTTCCTGTTTTCAAAAGGCAATCTTTTTCTCATTCTAGCATTCACACCCACACTTTCACTTCCACCCCCTAACTGTCACCCATGTCTCTTCATTGTTTTGCTAGCTCTCTTCCTTTTCTTATTTGAATTGATTTCTATAACTCTACTGAAAAAAAAAGGGGGGGCCAGAAACTGCTGACCAACCCAGCTGGGTAGGGAGGTCTGGTGGCATGCTGACAACTCAGGATGAGAAGTTAAAGACAA
>NW_016690245.1:2072931-2190963 GCF_001604755.1 Lepidothrix coronata
AAACTCACCCTTCTGCATTAGACTATGTGGCCTCAGATGTTCAGAAGTCTTGTTCTAACACACATGTGTGTAGATCTCAGGTGTCCCTGTTGGGGCTGGGCACAATGTTTGATCCTTAGACTTCAACCCAGCTGAACACAGGTAAAGCCATTGAGATGGAGCTTGTGCTCATGATCACCAAAGAGATCCAACCACAGAGCCTTTCTTGACTGAAACTCAGCAATGGAGCAGATGTATGCTGTAATCTGTGATGCACCTGAGATTCTCTTCATCAATATGCTAAATTTGTGTAACAGATTCATCGGTGGGTTATTTAATTTACATTTTTAAGAGACTACAATACATCTGCAGCTGTAGCAGAGAAAGTGATTAGATACATGGTGATAAATGTACTTGGAAGGGATATTGTTACACATACTAATTGTACATATTTTGCTACTCTGTTTCTCACAAAATAGTGGGAATGTAGAGCTCCATTTCCCAAAAAAGAGTTCCTCTAAAGAACAGTAAAAAATTCCTTTTACAGTCCTGGAACACTTGAAAATCAAGTCAGAGGCAGAGAGGGATTGTTTTCCACAAAAGCTATGTGGAAGTCTTAAATGGCTTTAATAGGTGTCCACCTATACTGCACATGATCATTTTTAAAGCCATCAAATGCCATCCTCCCTGGCAGAAGTGCTTCTTTTATCATATTTCTGTGATATTAAGGAAAGAAAGCCAACCCAGTGGCCCCACCAGAGGCAGCTTTGAAGCTGCTTTCTCAGTACAGACTTTAGCTGAGCATTCAGCAAGTGCATGCTTCTTGCTCAAACCACATGTGTAGCTCTGAAACAGTCAGGGTACATGCTGCCTCCACCCCCGGCACAGCAGGGGTAGGCTCTGCCCCTGGCCTGACCAGTGACTGGGGCCGAGGAAGTGAGAAAACATCACTGTAGAGAGAAATCAGTGTTTCTTTAGCAGTAACAGGAGGGATAGTGAGGATCTGGGGAGGGGAGGGAGCATTTTGCAAAAAGGTGGATGTATAGGCTTCAAATCTGTATGGATCTAGGCTTCATTAACTGCACAGCTCTTGGAATGACCCATTTGTCTTTATTCTGGCAGCTCGTGGGCCAGTGATGGTCTCCTAGTAGCTGTATGAAGAGAACATAACAGAGTGAAGCCCTTAGCGGCTTTGTGAACCTGAAGGCACTATTACAACACAAATAACCATTTTGGCTGTATGCTCAGGGACAGTTCAGAGCAGCAGTGATAATTACCTTTCAATCTAAGCAAACCTGCTCAGGCAGCTCTGTCATACTCCAGCAGCCCACTCCATTGGCCCAGGACTGATACCAGAGCTGCAGCTGGAGGCTGTCCTGACCAACTTGTGCCATAGGGCAAAGCCTTGCTGAGAGGCTTGCTGTTGATAAAATTATCCTGATGGTTCTGGTGGGGATCTTCCCAAGAGCCAGCAAGCATGAGCTAATACTGTGTTTTCATCACCTCTGTCCCAGGTGCTTTTAGGTAACATGGCTGAGATCATCCACTGGTGCAAGAAAAGCTCCATTATAACAAGCAGAGCTGATTTGGCTGATATCACCCGATCTCCTGTTCCAGAAGTACTTTGTTCATCTACTACTGAAACTCAGACACCTCAGGAAAGAGCTACCAGTATGAAAAAGTCTATACAACAAATTTTGAGATGGGAGAGAGGAAAACTTATTTTTTTGAAAGAGCCAAGGTGTTGCTTTGTGTTGTAATTTGGCCAAGAAACCAGAGACAGTACAACCTGTTCATGAGGAGAGTGTCTGCTAAGGATGAGCAAAGGTAGCAGCCAGATTTACAGTGGTGTCTGAACAGGCAGCAATGCCCAGAGTGCAGGAGTGGCCGAGGGACAAGCTGAGCATGGACATGCAGAGCTGTCTACTCAGCTGTGCTAGTTGTTTGTGTGCCACACCATAGATCACTCCCTGGGCAGCAGCTGAAAGCCCTACCAGGTCTCCTGATCAAACCTTCACCTGCCAGGTGTCAGGTGAGCTGAAGTCCCAGACTTGGAAACGTACACATGTAATCTGAGCAGAAATAGCCCATTAAACCGGCACTAGTATTGCATTTTTGCAGCTAACTGTTCTTCTTTCCAGTTCTTTGCTACAGACCATATATTCACAGAAAAGTACTGGGAGACAATGTGGCAGTTTGAGCCACATTAGAAATCCAGAATCTAATTTCCAGGCTTCCCCCACCCCTTCCCACAATTTATTCCAACACCGAAGAGAAAACTTTCAGGCAAGAGGCTTCTATAGGGGAAAGAGGAAGTATTTACATTTATTTACACAAATAAATATATTGTACAAACTAAAAACAACTATATGTATATATATATATATATATATATTGCACTTCTATCAGTCCCTTCAAATCTCCTCCCTCAGTTAGTCCAGGAAAAGCCTTTTCAGGCTTATAGGTAACGCAGTCTATCTCTCATGGGAGTGTTTCGGGAAACCGAAACACTCCCCCACTGACTTCCAGTTGTTTGCTGCAGTCTTTTCTTCTTCATGAAGTCCAAGATAGCTCCAAGTCCTTTCTCTTTGGTTCTGTGCCATCTCTGTTGCGTGGTTCTCTCTTTTGCTTTCATACCTCGGTTTGCTGCTGCTGTAGTGTAGTCAGCTTATCAAGTGTCCTCCAAGTCAGTTTTCAGCTGCCCCCGGTCAAACCTTGGCTGGGCAACTCTCGAGCCTCTCTCTGTGGCCCATCTCCAATTTCACCTGAGATTCTTCTCCCTGGCACCGAGTTGCTTCGTTATCAGCCCATCTCTTGGCTCAGCTTCAATACTAAGCCTTGCATCCACTCCCACTTCACAGTGAGAGGGGAAAAAAGCCCCCTAGCCTTGGCCACAGGCAGCTCGGTCCAGTTATACACTGTTCCAAGCGCCCCGCAGCCCAACTGCGGGGGGGGAAGAGGGCCTGGCCTCCTCCCTCTTACCTCAGGTGTTGTGAGTCACGTCCCTCACAAACACTCCAAATGCTGCCTCTAACCCTGCTGTGGGCCACAGGGCCTCACCTCCCCCCTCGGAGGGGGAAGAAGGAGGAGGCCCTGCCACCCCTTCGGCCTTCTACACCTACACGCCGCAGGAGACACCAACAGAATTGCCAACAGCTTCCGGCTGCTGTGTATATGTGATTTTTCAGCAGCAGCGAACAAGACGAGTGGTGATTGGCCCTCCAGGGAACACTGCCCTGGCACCCAGTCACCTCTGGGCCCCTCGGCTCTCAGGGGGGCCAATCTCAACCCATGACACCTTTCATGAAAAATTTGGTTCAGCCCTCAGACTGCCTGTTTTGCATATGCTGAGCAGATGGGAATGGGCTGTCCTTGCTGTCCAAGATGTTACTGGGGATTCTTCTTCCAGGGCTGTGAGACAGATCATGAGGTCATGAACCTTGTTCTAGAGCAGAAGGAAGGTGAGGAGTAGGATCAAAATCCCTAAAACCAATAGATCCCTTAAATCATACCGAGTGCCCACAAAATCCTCTGATGCCTCTTTCAGTCCACCACCCCCAAATTACATCAATATTCTTAATTTTTATTCTAGATACTAAGTTAAATGCTACCACAAATTTCATTCTCACCACTCCATCCATCTCTGAATTCTGGTACCGTGACTGAGGCAGCCTAAGCTCTGTGGGCTGCTTCCACTCCCACCCTGCCAGGCAACAGGAGAGTTGTGATTCCTGTCCAGGCTCCATACTGCACCGATGACAACTTCAGTAAAGTGGGAAGACACAAGAAAAGATGCTCATCTTTTCCAAATTAAACAATCAGAAAAGAGAGAGGGTTTTGGACTGATATATGTGGCATTAACACAGCACCCATTTCAATATTTCTCAGCTACAAAAATCCCACATGACATTTCAAAAAAACCTCACCACATTTGTTTGCCACAATTTTCGATACTAGTATTGCAATGTAGAAAAAAAATCTACCACTAACCAAAAAAAAAAAAAAAAAAAAAAAAAAATGAAAGGAAGTGGGGGAAGGTAGGGGATGGTCTTTAGGGATTAGCTTTGTTTTGAAGATCTGGCCCCAGCTGGTGAAAGCAGGACTCCTCTCATCACCTACTATTCCACCATTAGGTGCCCAGTCTGAGCTGCAGCTCCATGGGACCTTCAGTCCACACTGCAGAGAGACAGCTAAGGCCAGTTTTGGGGAGATCACCTGGACCAGGCAGCAGTCTTTTGGACCACTAATGTTAGGAAAGATGCCATCTCAGCATCAAGATGAAGCCATTGGGAGTATACTCATTTCCTCCATCAAGTCTAGTACTTCCCCTAGAGTTTTTCAAGTACTTCTTACCGACATTCTTCCAGAAAAATGGGGAAAACGCAAATGTTGTAAATACAGTCTCATTGATCAAAAATGATGGCACATTTTGCTTTGCTTTGAACATTCAGGTCGTACATGGTAATATTCAGAGGACCTGCAAACCTTCAAAACTCAGATCTACCAGTTTCCCCCACAGGTCCTTCCAGAGCTATCTTTCCTCTCCAGCACATCCAGGTGAATGCAGATCCAAACACGTTTGCTGTCCCACAAGGTTGACCTCTGAACACCTAACTTGAATGCCATTAATAAATAAAGATAATGCTCTAAAAAACTCTACAGAGTTGGCCTAATGCTGCTCCTTATTCAAACAAACCTTTTCCTTGTGCTTGATAATTGAAAGTCTCCATTATATTGTCAAACATAGGATGAGGCCAAGTTACATTCTGGGACCCATGAAATCAGCAACATTAACTGATTTGCCATTAGCCCAGCAATATACATGGATGCATTTGAATCTTTCACTGAGCTAAGAAAATATCTCCACTGCTAACTTTTTTTTTAAAAAAATGGAGGTAAATTGTATTACTCCATTTTTCTGAATTATTTCTCTCTGAATAGATACTGGACTATTTCTCATACTGCTTTTCCTTTAGAGAAGCATCTCGAGGAAATAAATAGACATCCTTTGTCCCACACCGCTCTGTGCTAAAGTTCTCTGAAGGTTTCCCACGTCTCTCTTCTTGCTTGTTATTGTCATGATGCTGGTGCTCCTTCTCACTTTCAGTTGCAAAATGTCATAAAGAGGCAACAAAAAATATTAATGGTTCTTGGTGTGGCCTTTCCACATCAGCAATTGCAGTGACCAGTCAGACAAAACTTACCTGTGTTAGAAGGTGGTGAGCAGGTGAGCTGTGTGACGAAGTGATGGTAGTTGTAAGCCACTTAATGAGGACAATTTTGAGACCTGAGCTCTTGGAAAAGAGAAGTAGAGAAGTGTCATGCAGACTCTGCCTAGGAACTGATCATTTTGTTACTTGCATGAACAGTGAAGATTCACAGAAGAAACATTTTTCTCCAGAGGGCTAAAAAATTCCCATCTCAGTAAACGGCCAAAGCTAAGGCCACATGAAACACATCAGAGATCTATTTGCACTGCAGGTTGGAACTGCCCCTGAAGCAGGTCAGGAAAATAAATTTGCTTAAACACCCAAGTCCTTTGATATAATCTGGTCACATGGTGTTTATGGGCACAAAATTCACAAACACAAAATCATATAATGATAAAAGCTGTGATTCTATGATTGTTTGTCCACTGCTGTGACCCACAGGGAAGAAGGTATTGCAAGCCATTATTTCATACAGCAGATAATGTCCTAATTAGTCACAGCAAGAGGACTCAGCAGTGAACAGGAGAGAGATGGATGGGATCTGGAGTAATTTCTAGTGCATCAAGCAACTGAAGCAGCTAAGTAGCTCATGACACAGATCTCTGATGAAGGGATGAGTGAGAAGAAGGGATAATGAAAAACCTCTAGAGGCATGGAGAGGTGATAGACTAAGCCCAGAGCAGGAGCACCAGAAACAGGAATTGGGAGTGGGGGAAATATAAGACTTAGAGCTAAGGTTTAGAACTTGTGAGAAGTCTGTACATCATATGGACCCACTGTAATGAGGATGTGGAGGCAGACAGTAAACTGATGGAGAATTGAAGTGTGAGGCACAGAGCAAATATAGTTCTCTCTTAATAAAATCCAAGCCAGGTCTTATTTTTGTTGACAGAACACAGTGATTTCAAGCAAGTTTTTCCTAGTTATGGTATTATCAGTAAGATCAAAACCCAGACCCAGAAGGAGCCAGGATACAATATAATCAACTCTTTGAAGTTCAGGGAACAAAACATGGGCTGACTGCAAACAAGAGAAGGAGCACTCTAATCAGTGTACCTGTTCAGATTAAGATGTATTTAAAGATTTCCAAAGAAGTGGAGTCATCATGTGAGTAGAAAAGAACACATTCAGACCCGGAGAAAAATAAAATCCTGGTTTTCCTTCTCCTTGGTTAGAAAAATCTTAATTTAGCTTAAGGAAGAAAGGTCAAGTGACAGCAGAGACACAGGATAGGAAGGAATTTTTTGTTTTATTGTTTGGAGTGTTTATTTAATGTTTTTTCTTTCAGAAACAGCAGGCTTTGAAGATTTCACTATGCATGTAAGCATGACAATCTATCATAAAAACATAAGTAGAACTTGAAACAGCTCAGAGTAAAGAATTTGCTGGAATCTATTTGCCAATATAACTCATCCTTAAAAATTAGGAGATATGAAGGAAATTATTTGGAAAGAGCAATTATAATTCACTATGAAAAGAAGAGATTAATAGGCAGTAACTAGAACAAGTGAAATAGGGGAGAAGTATTGACACTTTCTTTAAATTGTACAATTGGAAATTACATTTTTTAATTCATTTTCTATCAAACTATGGAAGCAGTCAGAATAACAATAATCATGTAATTTTAGGTCAGATTCTGACCCAAGCACAATCTTGCACAGTAAAAGAAGGGATGATTGCCTAATATCTTTCCAGCAAATAAACTTTAAATCCACTCCCATGCCTGCTATAGAAGTTCCCTGCAATAGACCTTGGCTTGCATTTACATGAATTGAGTGAAAGTCCCTGAATACTACATTAATCAGTCTCCACACGCTGTATAGAGATGAGCATTCAGACAGCAATTAATAATAACTTTTGGCATCAAGTGGAAGAGATAATATCTAGGGCTGACACTGGTATGGAAATTAAATGTTATATTTGGCAAGAAGTTTCTAAATAGACCATAAGGGCTCAGGTGTTTTAATGCACATTTGCTTAAATGCCTGTTCCTTTTTCCCCCTCTGTTTTGTTGTAGTCCTTGTAGTTTGTGGGTTTGTTTCATTCAAAATGTCATGGCGTGGTTCTTTTCCCTGGAAACACCTCTCGGGGTAGCTTCCATTGCACATCTTTTCTCCTCCCAACCAGATGACAATGAGTTGCTATGTTTTCTTGCTTTGGAGGACATTTGGAAATCAGGGAAGGGAGGAGGTCATTTTTGCTTAAGAAAAAAGGAAAAGGGGAAGACAATTATGGCAGCGTATCTCACTGAGGTTCCTAAGGGACTAAGAAGCATGCAAGTAAGGCAAAACATTAATCATTACATTAGCTTATACAAAGATGGTATTAATAAAATCCATTGTCTAAATGCAATTTGCTTTTAGAGCTTTTGCTGAGCACTAGAGTATGGGGAAGTTAACTTTCCAAATAGTCTGCTTTTTAGTTTGTCAATTTGAATTTCTCTTATACATCTATTTTATAACAAAAAAATAACAACTGAAAATTAAATCCCTGCGAAATTCCCTCTGGGATTTTGCTATTATTATCCATTTACCTCTCATAAATTTCACTGTCCTTCCTTTCACTCTCTCTTACATCCCTGAACTTGTTTTCTTCTCATGACAAACCCCAGCGAAATTCTGGGACCAGTGAAGTCACCAGGATGTTTTGCCATTATTTTCCCTCATCATATTTCTGCCCGTATCAGTGTATTGAGCTGTAATGTTTTAGTTTGGATTATGAGTGAGCTTTTGAATGGAGTCTCACAGTCACCTCCACTTACTCTACTGTAAGAGGCATTAATTGCACAGGACCAGGACAGGGGAAGACTCATAAGCACCCACCAAAATGCATTTAGTGTGGACCCAGGGTCATCACCGTGACTTACAGTACAACCCACTCCTGTCAGCTCAAATCGCTTCCGAAGATCGATATAAACTGCATGAAGTCAGGGCACACCAGCACTGAAAGAGTCAGTGGAATCCCAGCTTGATGGGTACAATGTGGGGCACGTTGGTAGTACAAAGTCCTGGGGTGTCAAAGATCAGTGAATATTTGGGCTTGAATAGGAGAGCTGGAAGCCATCACAGCCTGCAGGGAGGAGGAACAGGAGTGATCAGTGGTGTCTTTCCTTCTGAGAGCTCCTACTCCATCCCTGCCAGCCTGATTAGCCTTCAGTTTGGAAAACACTGTCTGGCGTGCCACTTTTGGAGACTGCTCAGAGAACCATTGGCGTACCAAGCTTAATAGAAGCATCATTGCAAAAATCAACTACTTTTTCCTTATTTAATTGGATGAAAACATTTGTTTCTTGATTGAAATTTGGTATAGAAGATAGGAATATCAGAATAAGTCTACTAACTACAGAGCTTTGGGAAGTCACTATCTCTGGTGAAAAGCAGTATGGAAAAAAACCCTTCCATGTAGATCCAGCAGCATTTAGCACCACTTTTCATACAGGTTTAAAGGGTTAAATTAAAAAGCATGGGAGGAAGAGCTCTGACTTTTCCTCTTTTAAAAAGCACTTAAAAATATTTAGATCTATCTTTTAAATAACCAAAATGTGGGCATATAGAAGGTTTTAAAATGCTCTTAGAGGCTCATCTCTGTAAAAATGTAGAGAATCTTTTGTCTGTTTTCTTTAATAAGCAGGACTCTGATTATCAGTTCATGTGTAGCATATGTATTTTGATTAATCAATAGAATTTCTACCAAAGCTTCCTTGACTGAAGGTACCTGATTATCAAACTTATATCAGCCATGGTGGTGCCAGTGAAGCCTATGAAGGTATTTCTGTCTGTAGCACCTGAGGACAATGACCCAAGTATTTTCATGCTCTATTCAATGCAGTGACACATGTATGAATTTTGAATGAAATCATGTCACAAATGTGTAACCTCCCTAATCCTATGCAAACTGAATAAATAAATAAAATCTTAAAAACAAGTAGAAAAAATATCAACCTAATCACAACATAGGTTGGAGGTACTCTAGAGAAAAAATCTTTTTCTGCTTTCAAATCTTGCTAGTAAACGCAAGAATGCTCTATTTTTTACTAAATGGGTTCAGAAGCAGTACTCTATTACTAAATAACACAGCTGTTATATAATAAGAATATGCTTAAATAACCAAAATATTTGCTTTTATTTTTATTGTGAAGCAATTATTGAGTCATGATGAATATTTTCCAAGAATGACTGCGGCCCAAAATTAATCTTTCTGCAGCATTGTTTTATTGATCAGTTTAGTGAATTTAAATAAAAGCAATGCACTATATTTTCAGAGTAATAAGTCACATAGAGCTTCACAGAATGCTCAGGACAGTGTCTTCTGTCCTGTCCACAGTTCTGCTGGGTGACTGTGGGCAATTCAATCCTTCACTCACTGCCTGTAGCAACCTTCATGTGAAGTAAAGTTACTCTGAACATAAGCAAGAGCTATCCTGCTTTTAAATAGAGCACATTTAGGTAGGAAAGTGTATAAAAGTTATTAAATGTCAGGCTGGCAGTGTTCAGAATAAGCTGCTCTAGATTTCTATACTCAAAAGATTTGAGAACTATGAGTTTGACGAACGAAAAAAACCAGTAAGGCTACTTTTGCGTAAGTATTACAGTGTCTTAAATTGGAGACAGGCAATTGAGCTAGCAAGACCATGCTACTGGGGTAAAACAACAATACTCATGGCAGAAACCAGTTAGGATAGGGTCAGTGTAGTTGTCCAGTACAGATATTGGTTGCTATAGATATTATGACACTCGGTGTAACAAACAATTAAACCTTAAATGAGCCATTTGGTATCATAAGAGAGCCTGTGCAGGACCACCAAGGTCATGCTCAGTACCTTCACCAAAAGGCCACACTTTTCTTCAGTGATGTGCTGAACCTTAGAGCATTTCACACAGCACCTGTTTCATCCTTCCAACACTGAGAGATTAATTTCTTACAAATTCTGATTTTTATTTTAGAATGATAAAACTGGAATAGCGTGACAGACAGAAAAACCCTATTTTATCTTTGCAGACCCAACACTGAGATGTCTAATTTTTTGTTATTATTTTCCTTCAACCTAGACATCTGAGGTAGTTGAGGGAGTGTGGCAAGAAGGGCCAAAAGCTGATTCTTCCAGGGAACAACATTATGTCCATAATCCATCGAGGAATTAATACAAGTTGACAGAAGATGCTTGCTATACTGCATAGGCAGGACATACTGATCAAAATTGTCCCAGGATACATGCTTAAATAAACATAGTGTGAACTGAACACACAGTGCTTTTCATGGCTGTGTGCTTCAGCTGTTCAGTACTTTGTAAATTAAAAATGCCTCTGAGATGATAATCACTCCTTTACATATGGCTCCTCCTTTCTCTTGCTGGTGCATGGGCCCTGTGTAGACCTTTAGCTCTGTCCATTCAAGTCCCAGAGCATATCAAGCACTGCTCAATATAGTGACTTGTGCTGCTGAGATGGGCTGACCTTAAACTTTGCCTATGGCTGAGAGAGATGAGAGGTCTGAGGAGTATCCTGGCAGGGAGTGGTCAGAGCCCACCCAGGCTGGGGTTCCCCAGAGGAAAGAAATGCTCCATCATCTGCACATCTGAGAAGCACAGCAGGATTAAGGGTTTCTGGACCTGCAGCCTAAACCTCTCCTGAATGTTCAGTGCTACCAAGAGATTCTTCATCTGCCTCTGTCTCACTGTAACTGAGCTACCTGGTAAAGACATTAGGTGTTGACAAATGTGCTGCAGATCAGGCCCCACTGAGCATCATAGCACAGATAACATTTGCTCACTGCAGCTGCAGCAATGAGCACCACTGGGCACAGGTGTTGCAACACAGGGACAGCCTCATGTTCCGCAGCAGGGTCCAGGGAGTTAAAGATCTCCTCCTCCTCACACCCTCAGCATTTCATGGGACTCCCAGTCCCCAAGAGTTACTGACACATTTGCACATGGAGAATTTTATCACAGTGGTTGTATTTGGTCTGAAGCAAACAGCTGCTGCAGTTCTCTAGGCAGAGGTCAAATACATTCTAAAAGAGACTCCCTGCCCATGAACTCTGAAACACGAGGTCAGCCAGCGGTCCCTTTATTTTCAGAGTAAGATGAGCCACTGTAGGGGTGAATAAACCTGACTAGTTGATATGAAGCTCATTATGATGTCCATACCCATTTTCGTTCAGGAAAGTAAACCTGATCTGTTGGAAACAATATCTCAGGCTTTTATACAGTAATTATAGAGAACTAAGATCAGTATTTTTAAATGAAAGTGATGACAATGCTTTATGGAATGAGAAGCAACAGAGCTGATTTAGATCCTTTATACTGCTAATGAAATGTGAATAAGTAGGAGTCTCATTATCTGTACTTTAATGTGTGCCTTAGATTGTTCATTATCCTACCATGTTGTGAATTGGTACTTGTGCATGTATGTGATCCTAACGGTTTTTACACAAAAAGTTTCAAGCTTTGTTTAGAAAGTGGTGTTTTAATTATTATATTTTGATTATAATCCTAACATCTGTATACTATCTATATAGAGTGCCTGGTGGTTTGCAGCTTCAAAGAAAAAGAAAGATGATTTCAACAAAAGGTAGATATTTTCTGAGAGGAAAAAAATTACATAATTGATACAAACTCTTTTATTATGCAATAATTAGAATTTTCCAAGCATTCCCAGTGTGGGTCTTGGAAAATGAGACTTTTAAACAATCTGAATTTCTTGCATTCATATTACAGAGAAAGGAGAACAGAGACAGTAACCTCTTGACCGCATATGGTTACAGAAAAAGGACAGGAAAAAAGGAAGAAAATAATCAGAGGATGAAGTCTAAACCATGGGCTATTGCAGAAGGCATCCTCCTATTCTGTATGCCACAGTTTAGTATCTTCCTTCTCCTTTGTCCTGTACTCTTCACATTGATTCCAGCTGCTACTCGTAGGACTTCCTATTCAGAGGAGGAGATGGCACAGATGAGTGTTTATTGGAGTGAATAACCCACTTGCCAACACACTTAATTAAAATAAATAATAATAACACATATTTTTTTCCCAAAACTCCCAAAGCAACCCTGACAGAACTTCTTCCAAATGTGACAGGGATGGACTGAAGTACATTTCCTTTATAGTTAATGTGATGCCTCATGATTTAATTAGATCTGCTGGATGTCTCTCTGACCATCTGCTACATTCAAAAGCCAGCACCTGTCAGCATAAGCTCCAAAACTGACTCTCCAATGACTGGCAGAATACATTTCCTCCTTTCTAAGGGGACATATATTGTTGTCTCCTAAGATATCATCACCTGGGGGTGTCTTCCACAGCAGAAAATAGAGCACCCTAACTTTGATATTTTCTTCTTCAGATTCTTCTTCAGATTCTTCTTTCTGTACAGTATCAGACAAGTCTCACAGCAGACATGGGGGAAAAGGATAGGAGAGAGTAAGGACAAATATTTTAAGGCTCAAGGAATATGTTAAAAATGAAAAGAAAAGAAACACTCTTAGGAATAAAGCACCCCCCTATTTGTATTTAATAGGGCTTGGTATCTTCAAATGCTTTGGTAACAAGCTAGACATGCAGTTGAAAGAACCATCATGCACAGTGTCACTTCATCTCCCGAGTGACTCTTCCACTTGGAGACACTCTCCTTGGTCACCTTTCTCTCATGATTAGGATGTGGATGGCAGTGCTGCTGGGGCAGGTATCTGGAGTCTGGCACTGTGGGCTCTTTCCATATCAGATTACAAGACACAGATCCCTGTTGAGGGCCCTTCCTACCATTAATCCCATTAAAGCCCGAGGGCATTTCTCCATTTCACATCTGCTGGCAAACAGATCTATCCTGCTGGGCCTTACAACACCGTGGTCCCTAGGTAAGCTGGGGCCACCTGTGCATTTCTATTAGACCTCACGCAGGACAGCAGTCATTCACCTTCTGCTAAGCCAGCAATGCAATGCACTATCAAAATCATACATGGCACATTAGCTAAGATGACAGTCAGTCAGCCGCCATACATATGCATCCATAAACAGGAGACTTTTCCTTTCCTTTTCCCTTTTTTTTTTTTTTTTGCCATAGCTTCTATGTCTCACATATATATCTCTCCAAGCTTCCAGGTGTTGGGAAGGCTCATTGTCTGGAGTATTGCAGTAAGGGAGGATGTTTTCCTAATACCAAAAGCTAATTTGGAACCAAGAGGTAATAAGGCTCATTTTAAGAGGACAGATGACTTCCACTTTGCATTTGTTAACTGGAAACAAACCGTTAATCTAAAATGCACTGGGGCCAGAACTTCTTGGGTGAAATCCTGGCCCCACCAAAGTCAGTGGGCATTTTACCACTGCCTACACATCCACTACATCATTTATTATGTATTTATTGAAATCTACCAATGTTTTCATGCACAACACAGAGCAGAAAAGCTCTAACAAAGGAGAAAGCAAATGCAAGTTCTACCGAAAGATGCTTCATCTATAGATGAAACTTAGGAAAGGCTTAGCCAGCATTTGGACATCATGGTGATAGCTGATGTTCTAATTAAATATCGCCTCAGAGATTATCCCTCACAGTCAAAAAGAGCCAATAGATACCAATTTCTCAGACACCTGGTACCTAGATTAAAATCTGCACAAAATTTGAGGGTTAAATAACATAACCTAGGAATTTGATCCATGATTGCTTGTACTTCAAGAGAATTTGCTATTCCTTCCTCATATAGCATGAAACCACATCCCCTTTTGTTCCTTTGAAAAAAGAGCATTATTTTGCCTCTATTTTTTTGTATCAGTTGAGCTTTATGCTACTTTTGCTCTTTCTTTAACATTTCTCTCTTTTTGCTAAACATTTGTTTAACCCACATTTTTTTAATTTTATAGCAAGAGCACACTGATCAACCATTTCGACTCTGTTCATCTGGCAGATTTCTGCTATGTGAGGGGGCTGCAAGCTAAAAAGTTAAACTTTCTAAATTTTCTAAAAATGAAAGAAATGAAACCAAATAGAAGATTGTTTTTCCAAATCTGTGCCTTCTTGGAAAAGTCAGTAAAACCACACAGCTATATCTTGGCACATGTATTTGCATTATCAAGTAACAGAGCTGAATTCAGGTGTTGCTATGTGTCATTGCATTGTTGGGCACTTATCCATCCTTAGAGGTATATTGGAACCAAACCAAAACTTTGATCTTTCCAGAATGCTTAAAGCAATGGCCTAATTTTATGAAAGGGAATAGGAAATGTGCCTTCAGCTTCAGCAAGCACTGTGCTGTATCAACAGCAAAGGCCAAAGCTAGAATACACACAGGTGTCCAAAGGTACCTAGCAGATTTTCGAAGAATCTAAGAGTCTAGACACCTCTGAAATAAATGTTGGAGTGGGAACAGGGCATTTCTCAAAAGTCACAGCAGACACCTGAAAGCAGCTGGCTGTCCAAATACTCTAATCGATAATAGGAGTTTTGTGGTTTGGTCAACTCCTCTCCCACAGGATTATAATCTACAGCTGTTGCTGAAGTCCCTGGAGAGAAGAGCTTCAGGATTCTTCCTCCATCATGTCACAACTAGAAACTCGCAACACAAATGTTGCATTTATGGAAGCCACTATCTTTTGAAAATTTAATGACATATCTTTTCAATCAATTATCTTTTGAATCAAATTTCTAATCAGCATACATTGTTTGATGTTTTGTTCTTATCAAATACAATTTGAGCATACACCCAGACATGTTTTTGGTCCAAGTTCCATTATAATGACTTTTCTTCTACTAGGTCATTAGTGTCCTATAGACAGCAGAACACTGAGAAGAGCAAACATCAAATAGAGAGGAAATGATTACATCAGTTCTGTAAAATTTACATTGGCAGATCATATATGTAAGAACTAAATATACAGAGATATTGTCGTTTCCATTGCAGTTCTGTTTTAATTCACTAGTAATGTAAGATACTGGCAAACCATGTATTGTGAGAGGTGAGTAATGTTTTAGATTTGTTTGACAGATCAGATTCATTATCTGGCAATAACATAACTGTAGCATATTAAAAGTAACAGAATTTCCTATTGTTGTTAAATATGCAAAAATAATAATAAAATTAACAATATCAAGGCTTTTTGTTTACCAATTTAATAAAATGTTCCCTACTTTTCAGGCTTCCATCAAATTCCCTTGCCACTTGTGTCAGTGGCATTTCTAATCTACTTTCTTATCCTACTTTTTTAGGATGAGATGACTTCTAATAATTAGCTCATCCTTATTTAATAGACTAATCAGGACTGGTTAAAGGAAAAAAATCTCAACTTTTCAAAAAAATTATTTCCATTTAAAAAAAAATGATCACAAAAATATTACTTCTTTTGAGTTCTAGTTTTGAGTACTAGTTTTGAGTTCTCATGAGAAATATTAGCCCAACAGCTCCAAACTTCAAAACACTGCGTTTGTTTTCTTTAATGAAAAATTCAAGTTTTTCTAGATATTCAGACCATTGCCAAATATTTCTAGCAATACTTGGCAATAAAATGAGCTACATTAGGAATAAACATACCAACATGCAGAATCAATTCCAGAGAATTTTACCAATATTAATTGGTTTGCTAATTGGGAAGCAAGTAGGTAACTCCTTAGTCATTGGCAAGAGAATAACTTCTTTTGAGAGTTAAATCTGCAGAGCTGAAATATTGGTGCTTGACATTTTTCCACAACATCCAAAGCTGAGGCTTCTCTGTGCAATGCACGGGGAGAGCCAGGAGCTGGAGAACAAGATTACAGAAGCTTACAGGTATAGTAGGAAGTACTTAAAATACCATTAGAAGACTGAAGTGGAGACACAAGTTCTCATCCCACTAGCCAGGCATCTTCATTTGATCCACATCCAGAAGCAAAAATCCTGGTTTTGGAGTTTGGTGTTTGGGTCAGCTTAGGTCTTCTCAGTGGGAAGATCTTCACTTGACGAACTCTGTGCCTTGTTGAGCATTTACTATGCCACTTACCAGGGACATGTGATACCTAGTCTCAGGTTTCTCCTTCATCTATCTTGCTTACATAGCTCTAACCTTAGATTATATGCATTTAAAGATGAGACTTTCACATGTTTGTGAAAGATACCTCCATTTAAGGTAGAGTTGGGTATCCATCTTTCCCATGTAAAGACAATGCCCATCAGGTTGTGCTTATTGATAAAATGTACAGGTTCCCTCAGCCCTATTTTATCCTTCTTTAGAAATACACTACTCATCTTGAAACTGGGGGATTTGCATGGTGCCAGGCAGTCAAGAGGGTGATCATGGGTCTTCCATGACTTGATTGAGAAGGTCATTTAGTGGACTGCTGGGTAGGGGGCCTTCCACCCATGCTCTGCAGCTGATTTAAGTGCCTCACTTGAAGTTAACCAAGATGCAAATAATTCAGATAAAAAATATTAGTTCCCCACTATTATGGTCCCATAATAACTGCTCTTTTGAAACTGTCTTTTCCAGCTTGAAACTCTTTTCCAGCTGTCTCAAGTGGCAGGTCTCTGTATATCAGACTTGTAGGGATTTCACTCTCCTTACGCCTAAGGAGAAGCTAGAGTCTGTACATTCCTTCAGTTACTGAAAGTTAGGCACAGCTTCCCTTGCAGTAACTAGTTTGCAAGATGTTTCTCCACATCCCCAGGCCTGAGATATACATTTTAACTTGTGACCGTGTAATTGTTAATTAGACATCTAAAGCTAATCCTTCTACTGTCAGCATTATTTGTCACTTGCACTAAGCTGATGGGAAAAGGAAAAAAGATGTCACATGGCAGCAGGTTGATAGAAGGTGGGTATTCACCTCACTACACAAATATTAGTCCACAAGCACAGATGATTTCCATGAGGGATCAAACTTCCAGCTCCCTCCAGCTACTTTCTGGGGGTTACTATCACTATCCAGATCCTGAAAGAAGACACTGTAGCAATTAAATCAGAATTGAATTTTCTTCCTGATCTCCATTTCTGGAAGCTTATCTTACATCACAAAGTCTCACCTCCCAGACTTGTGGAGTTATTAACACTTACTTGAGCTTATAGCTATGTTTTATTATTCACAGATATGTTTTGACTTCATTTAAGCCCAGCTGCAGAGATTGCAGGTTCCACAGTACACCATGTTTGTGAAAAAGAACATTTTTAAGCACCTTTTATAATTTCTTCTGCTTTTAGACTTAAGATAAATATTATTTGATGCTTTCATCTATAGCAATTTTAGTTGTATCATGACTTATTGGATCTCACTGGATAGAAAAAATTCAGATTCTAGAGCAATCAGCTCCAAACAAAATGATCTTGCCCTGAAGCACTCCATAGAATCCTTGTATGTTGACCCTTAGCTCTAATCTTCCTCAACCAGGCACAGGATGGCTCCTCCGGTGCACTGCAGTCAGTTCCTGTTCTTTTACTGCAAAAGAGAGGGTACTGAAAACCTGCCCTCCCTCCATCCCCTAGAAAGCACCTGCAGGGAGAGGTGTCTGGGACTGCTACTCACCAGTGGAAATCATAGAATCACAGAATCAGAGAAAGGCTTGGGTTGAAAGGAATCTTAAAGATCATCTAGTTCCAACCCCCCTTGCCATAGCCAGGGATATAATTCACCAGATCAGGTTGCTCAGAGCCCCATCTAACTTGGTCTAGAACACTTCCAGAGATGGGGTGCCACAACTTTTCTGAAATGGCTCTACAGGCATTTGTTTTTCTTTCAATGAAAACTTCTGAGGCAAAAAAACCCCAACACTTGTCTCTGAGTCATGGACCAGTTTTCATTTACTGAGAATTTTAATGGAAAGTGTTCAACCAGCTTTAATGATACCTATCAGCAGGTCTGTAAGGATCTTCCCAAGAGTTTGTGCTAGACTGTCATTTTAATACCAGGAAATTGGCTGAAATGCTACCTAAAAATAGAACAATAAAATGTTCAAGTACAAATGCCATGAGGACTAAACAGAAATGCTTCTGCAAAGAACATCAAGGCTTAGCAATCTATCTAAAATTCCATCAGCATATTAATAAAATGAGAGATGAAAGAAATCTAGGTGATGTTATTTGATTGGAGTTTCAGAAATGATTTGACAAAAGCCTTCATTATTTTATAATTAAAATAACAAGCAATTAAAATAACAACAATAGAAATTTGAATAGAATCATTAAGATTCGAAAAGATCTCCAAGATCATCGAGTCCAACCTTTAACTGAATGCCACCATGCCAACTAAACCACAGCACTAAGTGCTGTGCCCAATTGTTTCTTGAACACTTCCAGGGGTAGTGACTCCACCACCTCCCTGGGCAGACTCTTCCAGTGCTTAACTCTTTCTATGAAGAAATTATTCCTGATGTCCAACCTGAACCTCCCCTGGTGCAGCTTGAGGCTATGTCCTCTTATCCTGTCTCTTGTTGCCTGGGAGAAGAGGCCGAAATCCACCCTTGCTGCAACCTCCTTTCAGGGAGTTGCAGAGAGTGAGAAGGTCTCCCCTGAGACTCCTTTTCTCCAGACTAAACAACCCCAACTCCCTCAGTCGCTCCTCACAGGACTTACTTTCCAGATCCTTTACCAGCTTCACTGCCCTTCTCTGGACATGCTCAAGCACCTCAATGTCTTTTGTGTACTGAGGGGCCCAGAACTGGACACAGGATTTGAGATAAGGCTTCAGCAGTGCCCAGTACAGGGGGATGAGCAGTGCTCTGGTCCTGCTGGCTGGTGTACCACTGGCCTTCTTGGCCTCTTGGGCACACTGCTGGCTTATGTTCAGCCGGCTGTTGACCAGCACCCCCAGGTCCTTTTCCACCAGACAGCTTTCCAGCCTCTCTTTCATCAGCTTGTAGCAATACACGAGATTTTTGTGACCAAAGTGCAGGAATAGCAGGAATAAGAGGTTGAATGCTCTTGTGCTACAGAAAAAACAAAAAAAACCAAAAAAAAAAACAAAAACAAACAAAAAAACAACAGTAAAAGGCAGGTAAAAATGCATTACAGGCAGTGATATGCTTCTGGCCAAAGAAATAGAATCTGAGTAGTGCTTTTACACCCTTCAGATTTCAATATCTAGGCCAGAAAGTTCTAGAGATACAGATGCAGATATAGGGATACAAAGGCAGCCTGATGACCCCTACAGGCACTACACCTTGAGTGACTCCTCTCCTGGTCCCTCGGTAGCATTTTACTTGTACCTCATTGTGGATGTTAAAAGAGAAAGGAAAGGATAGGCATGGTGACCAAAAGCAGATTTATTCGTTAAAGGAAAGGATTAAAACGTTAAAATGGAAAATTTACCTTCCTCTGAAACCTGGCATAAAAGAACTGGGTATTAAAGATTAAGAGTTTGTGTTTCTTTAGCAGTGTTCCCACAAGATATCAGGCCCTGTAATGCCAGGGTTTCCATGGTTATCACTATTGATTAGTAAATAGTGTTATTAAGTCACATGTAAATAGTTAATAACTCACAGTTCTGTAAGAGATGTGGACATTTTAGGTAATAGACTTTTTTTTTTTTAATTAAATGGGGCTAGTTGAACATTTGAACTTCAGCTTAAATTTTCTCCCCCGTTTCACTTTTTCGTGTTTTGCTAAGCAAGAATATCCCAATAATTGGTGCATGCAAGAAAGGAGGGAGCATCAAATAAAACATAAATTAAAATTGAGACTGGTCCAGAGTCCAGGCTCATCTGGTCAAAAGTCAGAGAAAGAAAAGGGCAACTGGTAAACCATAAAAGAAATACTGGATTATTTCAGAAAATTCTTCTAAAAATAGCAGCTCCAGGTCTCTAGGAATAAACTTGTCTCACCAACGAGAACTGATTTGTCTCACAACAGCAGCTGCAAGTTTTGCTGCTCCACATAATCACGTAAAAGCTCTGAAAATGTCTTTAGACACGAATTGAGCAGCACATTCTTGTGAGACAATGGAGAACTGGGGTTGTCATCTCATCAAGAGAAGCTGAACATTAAATTTGCCTGATACCACAGCATCTCTATAGGAGAAGCAAGGCCAGAATGAAGGCTCTTCCCCCTTCACAAAATGTGACCTCCATAGGTTACAAGATAAAACCAGCAGTGGACTCAGATCTTGAGGACATCAGGTGATTGAAGTATGACCTGGTATAGTCTGTGCTGTAGTGCTTCCCTAGTTTCTACATGCAAAAAAATGTGATGGGACTGTTGGATACAGTGACTGGATGTGAATGAAGACATTCTGACTGATTTTTCTGCACTTTGTCTATTTTTTCCATAAAAATAATTGCAAGTGACATGGTGTTGACATGAAAGTTATCCAATGGTTATCAACTCTCAGACTCAAATATGCATATTTGTACAAGCAAAAACAATGCATGTATCATACTTACAGCAGAGGTGTCAGCCACAGATGCTCAGTCAAGAGCAGAAACAGCACTATGTGATATAAGTGACCATCCACAAGTACCATGAACAAATAAGGAGCAGTCATGGTTCAAAATTGTTAATGGAAAGACTAGGTCCTAACCAGCTAATAGGTGCAAATACTTGCTTTGGTGCATAGCGAACTTTTCAAGGTAATTCACATCTTAGTGAAAGACAGAATGTTTAGTCTAGATGAGATAAATCTGTATGGTTACAGCAGCAGCAATAGCAGCATGGCAGCAGTTCACATCAACTGAAAATCAGAATGAAGCCTGTAGAAAAGGAAGCTGAAAATAGGAAAAAAAAAAGAATGAAATTAAATGGATGAATTTCCTACTGCTAATTGTTTGCTCAGCTCTGTTTAGGAACAAAATGCTGAAGAAAAATAAAACCAAATTATCGGCAGTCAGTTCTGGCAAATTTAAACACAGACTAAATTAATCCAAATGAAAAGATTTTAGTAATACCATAGGAAGAAGGTGGCAGTGCAAATTCTCAGACAAAGGTGTTGTGTTAGCTATCTTCAATGTACCATCCTATCTCTACCTATAATCCTAACAGAAACAAGATTCGGTCGGTTTTATCTTACTGTGACTAGACAAGATAAGCCTTCAGCTGGTGATTTAAGACTGGCCTTCACTAATTGCCTGATGACAGCTATCTCAGTATCTCATCTTTTCTCATTGTGGAGGAAATATGGCAGAAAACTGGGTTTCAATGGAAGAGAATCAACCCCCAGAGCAGCTTCTTTTTGAAGATTCTGAGTTTACAGCACGTATTTTGAAAGTTCTCAACCCCTGCCAGGACTACTGGTGCTATGGTGACACAAATACAGAGAGCTGCCTAGAATTTTTTATATTATTGGCATATCAGACATACAATTATTTTGGTTATACAAAGAAATCAACAAGATTTTGTCTTCCAAAAGCTGCAAATGGAAACATTCTGCATTGTACAGGAAAAGATTAAGGTCTTTGGACAAGAAAAAAGCTACAACATTTTCAAGAGGCATTTGTACATTTTCCATTAAAGCCTTTCTTCAAATTGAATTGCCTTTGAAATAATGTCAAGGGAATATTTTTCAATCTATCCTGTATGTAGAAGAATCATACACTAAAGAACTGACTCTTCGAATAGGGCCTGAGCTGCAGACGCATGGTCCTATTAGACAGGGCTTTTTTTTCATATAGCTTTGGAAGAATTCTTCAGTAAGAAAACCCTGAAAACTGTGGATACACTTCTAAAAGATGATTCTTACCAACCAGGAGGTTCATTGGTACTGCTCTGCTCTTACAAATAGGTAGTAGAAGTGTGCCAAACAAATGTAGCAGGGATGCAGTGTAATGCAAACTGGGCCCTTGGCCAGGGCCAGCTCAGATCTCTGTGCAAGAGCAGGCAAAACTGAACTGCACTGCCCTAGAATAAAGATGATAAGCAGGAGAATGCATTATTTCCACTGTAGGAAGAGGAACAAGAGGGGACAACAAAGGTGGATGTGGAGTAGAAGTGTCCTGGAGTGGTAGGATCTGGCTTGTGCTGCAAACAAGCATGGTACAACTGAGGATCAATCACAGGGAAGACAGCTTTGACCCATATCTATCTTCTGCTCCACATGTGTAGTCCCCAGTCTTCAGCCTTCCTTATCAGGGCTTTGCCATAGGAGGTAGAAAGTCCATGGTTTTTGGTGCCTGCCTCTCCCATACCGAAAGCTGACAATACCTCTGGAATTTAGAATTATTTAGGGAAAGCATGACAAAACATATTAATCTTTCCCTCACTGGCTGTTGCAGTAGCTTGCAGTATTGCTACTTGACAGAAAATTAATGTCACAAAGTTATTGTTAATGCTCAGTTAGATTATCTTAAAGAAGCATAAAGGACTAGAACAATGTTAGGAGGCATCAAATAACTTTATCCCCAAAAGCTCAATAAACACAACACAGAAAGCTTCCCATTTGATTTATTTGCTAGAAAATTCCATCATGGTGCGTTTGTTAAACTCCACCATGCTGGGCATTTCAGCTTTACCTTGCAGAAGAACAAAGTTAAACAGGAGGTTGTGATGGAATTGCAAGTTTAAAACTTGAAGAATAACTTAATCCAGGTCTCCAGCCATGTTAGTTCATTTGTTCTGTCATGACCTCCAGCAGCCATGGCACAATGCTCAGAGCCACCATGGCCAATTGAAAAGGTTCAGCTCCTTAGGAATTCTCATTTCTTGTCTGAACTCCTTCAAGAGCATGTCATTTCACTTTAATGAATTAATTTCACATGATATCATGGTGGTTTCATGAATACGGATTTACCTTCTGATTACTGTAGCAGTTAGAGAAAGGGAAACAGGGAAGACAGAGACTTTTAAGGGTGTCACTATGTGGTTCTACACTTCCTGAAAAGGTCAGTTCTTGTTTTTCCCTCCTCTATTTCACAATGTTTTTTTTTACTCACAGCTGATGCTCTTTTCAGTGCAAGCGCTACCCTGCTCAAGTAGTTTTCAAGAGACAGTTTATTGATGATTGTATTATGAAAGGGATTTAAGGACAACAGAAGGGTCATAGACTTCTACATAAGACACTAATAGAAAGATGGAAAGAGGGTGGGAGTAAATATATAGCATGGGCAACATCCAGGTCTTCAGCTTCAGGTGCCTAGTCTAAGCACCATATTAACTTCTCTTCATTTACTAGGTAATGGTCTGGTAGTTCTGCAACTAAAATTATCTGAATGGCTCATTGCACTCAAGACTTCACTGTCCTACCAGCTGTGATGACTCAGCCAGGCTCCAAGAGGACTTGAATGTGGCTCTTGATTTTTCTGAGTAGCAAGGGGAATAACACAAAAGTACATGTGATGGTGGCACTCAGAGACAGGAAGGATAACCTCTGCCTTTGTGTTTGGACACAAATGGTATTAGGAAGCTCTCAGTGTGGCCAGAAGCCACCTCTGGTTTGATGTCTCTGGGGGGTCTCAAGGAAGAGCTGGCCAACTGTTACTGTTCCGTATGCAACTAAGGAAAAGGCAGAACAGTTTAGCTTCTTAACAAATAAACAAGCAATCAACTGACACTTGCAGAATTACGAAAATTGATGACATTTTACTAAACCATAAGGCTCCTTTTTCTCAGAGCGCCAGCACTGTAGATTCTCCTTATATTTGCATTAGACAAATACTTAAAATATCTCAGCAATTATTTCATGTTGGCACAATAATAGCTTAACTAGAATGGATCTTCTTATACATAAGAATACAGCAAATGATTGTCTTACTAAGAAAAGCCTAACCCTTAAGAGGGTTCGTGTTCTTCTTCTAATGACTCACTTTAGGAGAGGTAGATAGGCAGGAAGGATGATTCATCGTGGGACACCTACTGTACACTATTCTGGAATATATTTTTCTTCATCTCTCTCCCACTCTACCTATCAGAAAGGGATAAACAAAACCATAAGGGCTTGGGGATTAAAAGAGAAAGGGAAATTGCCTAAAAGTCAATGCTGGCAATGGGGTGTCTTTACAAATGAGTAAAAAGTGGTGACGACAACACAGTAATGTATGGGCCTCACAGGTCAGATTGACCTTATCAGATATAACCAAAAAATCTGTAAGCCTCAAGATGCAATATTGAATCAAAAGTTCAGCCACATTCTCAGGCTTTGCCTCCAAGCTTTTGCAAACTGCAACTTCTGTTCCAAGCCCTTTTTCCTCAAACAACCCAGGAATGAAATATCAAGGAAAACAAGAGCAACAGATAAAAGCAATTCAGTCACAGGCTTGATGTAGCAAAAGGAAAATTACACTGTTACAGTGTCATGCTTTTCTAAAATTTACCTTTGAAAAGAGGTCGAGAGAACTAACTCAATAATATACTTTGATGTCAGAGAAAATTTGTTAGAGTTTAAGCCATGCATTAAGTGGCATTCAGCCACTACCAAACTTTGTACAGTCCACTGACTATTACCCGTTTCTGATCATAAAATCAGAGAATCATGGAATGTTTGTGTTGGAAGGGACCTTAACATGCAGTTCCAGACCCCTGCCATGAGCAGGGATGCCATTTACAAGATCAGGTTGCCTAGGGCCTCATCTAACCTGGCCTTGAATACTTCCAGATGTTTCATCTGGAAACCAGTGATACAGACAGAAACAATCTGATTAGTATGAAAAAGGATTACAGTGTGGTGCAGTTGACATGATGGAGGGATGGGATGTCATCCAGAGGAAGCTGGACAGGCAAATTTCATGAAATTCAACAGAGACAAATGTTATGTCCTGCACCTTGGTGAGGGCAATCTCAAGCACAAACATAGGTTCAGTGGAGAACGAATTGAGAACAAACCTCAGGAGACGGACTTTGGGAGTGTTGGCTGATGAGAAGCTTAACATGACCTAGCAATGTCAGCCATATCCTTGGCTGCATCAAAACCAGTGTGGCCAGCAGGTCAAGGAAGGTGATTCTCCCCCTTTACTCTGCTCTGGTTAGACCTCACCTGGAGCACTGCATCTAGCTCTGAAATCCACAGCACTGGAAGGACATCAAGCTGTTGGAGTGGGTCTAGAATAGACCCATCAAGATGCTCAGGGGTCTGGAGCACCTCTCCTATGAAGACAGATTGCGAGAGATGGAGCTGTTCAGCCTGGAGAAGTGAAGGCTCTGGGGAGACCTTGGAGTGCCTTCCAGTACCTGAAGGTGACTACAAGAAAGATAGAGAGGAACTTTTTATGAGGGCATGTATTGATAGGGCATGTATTGATAGGGCAAAGGGAATGGGTTTAAACTGAGAGTAGGTTTGGGTTGGATGTTAGGAAGAAGCTCTCTGCTGTGAGGGTGGAATAGGTTGCCCAGAGAACCTATGGATGCCCCATCCCTGGAATTGTTTGAGATGAGGCTGGATGGAGCTTTGAGAAATCTGGTCTAGTGGAACATGGCCCTGCCCTTGGCAGGGGGTTTGGAGCTAGATGATCTTCAAGGTCCCTTTCAACACAAACCATCCTATGATTCATTCCAGCAAGTTGTGTTCCAGTACAAAAGGTCATATCAAAAAATGAATTTTAGGATGTTGTTCACATGCCCAGACCACAGATGCACAACTGATTTTTAAAAATGGCTAGAAAGGGAAAAAATCATCTTGTAAAAGCCCAGAGCATTAGTAAAGATGATTGCTGAAGCCTGCACAGAGATTATGCAGCTGCAGTTGGCCTAAACATGCACTTAGAAACACTAAGTGGTGATTTAACAGGACTGATAACCCTGATAACCCTACATAGTAAGTGAGAGCAGTGACTGAATAACCTCTACACCTGCAATTATAAGTGCTGAAGATGTCAGGATAGGATTCACGGGCTGGAACTTGAGCAGAAAGCTGCATTAACAGAGGAAGGGTATTTGTAAGAATGTCGTGGGATCATTTATGACCACATTTAGTGACAATTTAGTTCTCTAGCTCATCAGAAATGCACAAGCTGCAGCAAAATGTTCCATCATATTAAAGCATAACGCCTATGCTAGAAGATTCGCCTGCTGAAGAAACATTGTTACATCCTACAACACTCCAGGTTCCCTTCTGCCCTCTGAACTCAGGCCCATCACAGATAGGTATCCTATGGCAACTAATCTGCAGTGACAGAGAGAGATGAAAGTAAGTGGAAGCCGAGGGAGAAAATTGTATGTAAAATATAAATGTTGCTGTCTACTGGAAGTTTACGTGCCCTCAGTTGGGTCCGGCAATTTCACTCAGCCAGTCTGGTTCTGTGACTATTGCAGGTGATTTGAAATCAGCAGGAGTTCGTAGGAACAAATGTTCTTAAAAATATGACTGCTATTCCATTGCTTCCTGTGGAGGCCTTACTATCCAGGGATGTAATAATAATAATAATGATAACAATGTAGTAGCCTTGTGTCATTTGAGTAAAAGAGACCATGTGGAATTTAAATCCTCTTTAGATGGGTAACTAATCAGTTTGGGGTTCTTAAAGAACCAAGTCCTTGAAGAGTGTAGCTGACTGACAAATTCAACACAACTGAAATTTTTCCATACAAACAAGTTAGCCATTACTGGACAACTCCAAAAATCCAAACTCAGCAGCTTGCTTTACTGAATATGTTCTTCCAGCTCTGGTGGTGCCACTGAGGGTACGGAACAAATCCCCACATTCAATACAGACTATTCCTGAATTAAGGATAATAAGATGGAGCACATTTTCATGATTATGTATCTACAATACTCTAGGGTAGTTTTTCAAAGGAGCATTTGGTTGGTGAACACAGAAACTCTGCTCAGTAGTGACTGCAATGAGGACATAAATATCTGCAAGAAACCTATCTGTAGCTTCTGAAAGAGACAGATTTACAGGCAACTCCAGCTGCTCATCCTAGGACTTTTCACAACCAGACACATACCTGGCAGGAAACAATGGATTTCCCTTTTGTTACTCATCCATGAGAGCTGTCTCCATAAGCTCTGTCCCAGCACCAATTTCTGAGTTAAGTACTTTTGACCAGGACATTCATAAATGGCAATGCTTTAAGAAAGGCTGCCATAATTCAGGCTCTAAATTCACTTCAACAGCTTCTATACCAAGAAATTAAGCAACACACGCAGACACTGGGAGTCAATAGTTTGTACTTTCAAACTGCTAGAAGAACCTTGGCATGGTTGCAGGCTGTGCAAATGCTATAGCACCCACCAGAACCCTTCTCAAGCACAGAGCAGTTGTTAGCACAGACCAGAATTTGTCACCAGTAGGCACTTTGGATATGGCCTTCTTATTTTGAAAGCTGAATTTTGACAGTGTAAGTGTGCCAGTCGGCCTCCGTGCCTGAATACAGTTTAATACATGTTTAATTTCCTAGTGGAAATTTATAACAGAGGCTTCTGAAAATTTCATCCTGCATCTAACAGTTGAGTTAAGAGTCCAGAGCATTATGGAGAGATTTAGTGCCTGTAAGAGACCACAAGAACAACAGTGAGCACTGTGCTCTGATTTGGCCAGTTGGGATCCTGAAGGATGTTGTTTAGCACAACTCTACCAGTTGATCAAGGGATTTCTAACCTCAGTATTAACAAGGGTCTCAGGTGGCCAAAGGCTCAGAGCATTGGAGTGGTGCTGGACCTGCAGATGCTCCAGTCTCAGTGAATACTTTCATCCATCTCTGACAGTCTGGCAGAATGGGAGGTTCCTCCTTTTTGCTTGTTACTCCATGCAAGAGCTAGACTTTTGCCAGTCTGGCAGCACACCTGAGAGTCAAGGCAGGCAGTGATGGTAGTGCTGAGCATGCACCTGCCTGTCACCAGCCAAGGAAACCAAATACATCGACCTCAGTGACAGCTCTGGCTCTTTGCAGCACAGAAATGAGACCTGCTGCTGATTGATAACCCCTTTGGCAGACTGAGCCTGGATAAAGAAAACAAGTAGGGCTTTCCAACAACCCTCGTCAAGCCACAGGGCACCTTGTCAGGAAAGATATGGCAGAGCATAAAGCATGACTATATTGAAAGATGTCCTGGACTCTCATTCAGGTTCTCTGCTCTGGGGATTAGCTTGGGTTAGCACGATGACTGAGAAGGTTAAAAAATTCTGCCCTGTGCTGGACTAGATGTTTGTATCCTCCTTGCTTGCTGTGCACCTTGTGCTGTTTCACAAAGGAGCTGCTGTGCTTCACCTCCATCTGCCCAGAGTCAGGCTTCCCACTGCCAGGAGGTGATGCCATTCACTGTCTGTGCTGCCTGTGGGTGGATTTGATGGATTTGGGCCAGAGACACACGTGTTCTTTGGGCTCCTTACCCATAAAAGACTGTAAATAAAAAGAATGAAGCTGTCATGAATGGAGAAGGTTGTAAAAGTGGTTGTGTCATCCTGCTCTCCCCTGCAAGGTGGAATTGAGATGCTGGCAATTTGTGATCACTTGTGGGAGTAGGTTTGATCACAAAACTTAGTATTTGTGACATGTCTGTAAGTGTCATTCTACTGAGAAGCATAGTCTGCAACTGACTCAGGCTCTTTCCTTCTGATAACCGAAGTGTTAATTATTAATCCTTGAAACACAATTACTGGAACTCTGTTCTCAGAGGAGACAGATGTTTGGCTTGGAGTGGTATCCTCCGACAAGATAAATCCTTACGCTAATTCTTCTCTTTAACAACAATTGCATTTTACCAAAAATGCAAGTGTGGCTGCAAGTATGAGTACATGTGCATATAATTTGTGCGATTTGATTAACTGCAGGTCCACAGGCTATGTATAAACTTCTCCTAGTATCAGAATAAACAGTCATTTTCGACAGCTGGCTCCATGCTATCTTTGTTTGTTCTGTATCTGCTGTAGGATAACAGGCTCTTACCACTGATCAGAGCTACTAGTCTCCCTGTAAAAAGTAACTCCTGCACTGTAAGGTATTTAGAATTGCCATGAACTCCCAACTTAACTTCCCTGTGCTTTGACTACATTCTCCTGTTAATACTAGGTCCCCTTTTTTAAAGAAAGAGCCTCCTAATTCTGTTCCATAAAAGCAAACTGTCTTCAGCATTATTTTGTTCTCTCTTACACACTGGTTTTCTTGCTAAAGATTGCATTCACACACAACCAAAAAGATGCTTGCAATGATGCCAGGCAGACTTTTGAAACAAGGCAGCTTTCAAGTGGAATACAGTATTTTGGGGTTCTAGTGTTAGAATAACAAAGAAAATATGTACACGTCTCATGCCAGAAGCGTCTCTCATGTTTCATGTCTCCGGCAGGATTGAGTCATCTCAGCAGCATGTAACTGAGTTCATATCACTCTGTTTCTTTGCCTTTGCTGCCCCTCGTTAAAAGCCCATATCTGACCACAGGTCTTCCATCATTTCTCTGAGATAACTCCGTTCAGCTGTTGACAGCTCTTGATACTTCTTCCATGCCCACTGGGAATAACATCTAGGTCTTATTTCCCAGTCCCAGAAATAAGATTAATCTTACTGTCCTAAAAGATCACAGCACTGAAATCAGTAAGGAAACGTTCATGCTTTTCATAAAAATAAATTTCCCATAACTTTACAATCATATTTTAAGTTTGGGCTGATCTTGTTTTCTTAGAAGTCCCCTCCTCAGGATGACAGCGAAGCCCATTTCAGGCTGTCAGCTCAGACGTACCATAGTGATAAAGGTCACGTCCTCAGGCAAGCTGACAGTCCCACACAAGGCCATATTTTCATATACTGCCTGTTATTTGATGAGTCTTAAACTGTTTCATAAAAAGAAATAAGAGAATGGGGATACGACTCTCTTTGGAGAGGAAGGCAGAGCAACATGCAGAATGCTCCTGGTGAAGGTCAAAGGAATTTATTCCTGATGTTGACCCACACGTGGCAGCAGATTAAACAGGGAAGGCAGGAGCATTTTCTTCCACCACTCCCTTCCTGAGTCCCCCAGCACGGTCAATACAGTGTACAAAAATAAACTGACGTGGGTGTAAGGTTAATTTAACTTCCCATTAGCTGCAGTCATTTGTGAGTTGCTGAACAGCCCAGCCCAGCGTCCTTGTGATGACTTCCAGGGCACAAACATGACCCACTCCTGTTGTTCCAGTTTAATCTGCTACCACAAATGTGCCAACATTGCCTTGTGTGCTGGGCCTCTTGCAAGAACTTGGATGTAAAAGACACAACACTAATTGCAAACAATGATCCCATACAGAGAGACCAACACAGACCATTACCCATTGTGAGCCGGTACCAGCATGTCAGCAAGTGGCAGAGGTGGGACTATGTGTTACATAAAGTAATAGTAAAGGGTGATGGTGACAGGAGTTTCTGGAAATATGAAGATCTGAGATCTTAGCGAGTTCTTGTAAAAAAAAAAAAAAGGTTTTGTTTGCAAATGGAAAACTATCATCCAAACTTAAGGAATCTCACTGGAATGAACCTTGTGATTGAATTCCTGGCTCAATATCCAGATGAAACAGTAGCTGTCACTCATCTTAACCTTTGCTGTGAAGGGACAGGATATTCTTAGCATGTATTTTAAGCAAACTCTTGATCTATTGGTATCCCCAAAGCTACTCACATTCTTTGATCCTTGGACTTGGTCTGCAAAGACAGCTGGGACTTACCCTAACAAGTTTAGCTACTCCCCTACACAGATAGCCTTGCAAATGCTTATGCTTCAGTGCAGGATCTGGGGTTCTTTTTTGAAACATTGCTCCAAGCTTGTGTCTTGGGTCTCCATCTCCACTCATTCTCATTTTCAGAACAGATTTACACCCTTTGGAGCTGACACTGCTTTGACTCTTCACAACAGGCCTTACAGGCAGTCTGAAAACTGCAGTGCTGTGTGGAGGTATCAGCAAGCTCTGAAAAAATTTGCTGCCAGACCCAGCCATGGGGAGCTGATGTGTGCTGCTCTGCCTTGCTCCTTCACAAGACATGACTATGCATCCTCTGGGCCAGGTCCTAAGCTGATACAACTGGCAGTACTGTGCTGACCTTAGCCAACATGCTGCCATTCACTCACCGCTTGCCCTTCTCCCATCTCTATATTTAACCAACTTGTCAACCCACCCTCAGCTCCTCCTGCTCAGAAGTACGCTGTCACTCCGCTGGGGAGGTGACACGGGATGTCTCCTACCAAGCGCCAGTGATGCAAACCCCAGCCAGCACTGCATTGGTCCCTGGGCATTGCCATGATCTGAAAAAGACACCTCTGGTAGTCCCTGGAGAGATGGGGACCACATTCTGTCGGGCCCTATCCAGAGCTCAGAGCGAACCCAAACAAGTTGGAAGACTTGGTTAGGGTCCAGCATGGTGCCCGATGAAATTGGTGCTGGACACAACAACAGAGAAAGACACAGAAGAAACATGAGGAGACAGTGAGAGAATACGCATTTCCATAGGTCAAGTCTCCCCAAAGACATCAGGGGCTCATTGTAAGAGATCTAAAAATAAATGTCAGATGGCCCTTTCTTGGTTAATCAGGCTTGGCTTTGCTGCGGTGACATCTCTTTCAAATATCACTTTTTCCATTCTAAAGTCAAGGATAAAGCCACTGAGTATCTGACTTCTGAACAAGCAATACTGAAAGCAATTCAGGCTTATTTCTGTGGACATGCTTCCCCTATTATTTTAGCACAGCTGTGTAATCCCTGAGTAATTAAAATGTCTCCTCAAAGCTGCCACTCTCTTCTGCCTTCTGATCCGTGTCAATGCTGATCTGTTCAGCTGTGTAGGAATAATAAGAGTGCCTGATATAGCTAAGTCTCTTCAGCTTTTATCCAAATGGTCTCTTCGACATCAGCATCAGCTGAAGAGAAGGGCAAATTCTGCTTTTAATGTAATTTCGGATTAACTGTTGCTTTGAATTCAGTTTTAGTCTATTTACACCCATCTGATAGGTATCAGCATTACACAGCAGCAAAGCATTTCAAGAGGACATGAAGAAATTTTTAAATATATCAGGAGAACAGAGGTACCAGATTAAGAAAATCATTAATAATTGGGTTGAATAATGAATTGTCAGTCACTCAAGGCAGTTGAGACCTTTGGAACTTAAAAGAAAAACACAACAATTCAACAAGAAAAAGAGAGCTGAATAAGTGCAGTAAGTGATGAAATGAAGTACCCTGAGTGAAAGCCACTGAAGATCATTGAAGGTCAAATAAGAAGGTTTTGGACCATTTGCATTTTGTGAGGCATTCTCTGCTCTGCAGACAGACAGGCTGCTGTAGGTGTCTGCTGTTACAGTATTGGGGCCAAGGGAGACCTTCAACAGAGGGAGACGTGAGTTAGGACCATGTGAAAGAGAGAAAAGTAAGCACAAACACAGATGCTTGGTTAGGAGAAGGATCCAAAAAGCATCAGGGTGGAAAAAAAGGACAAAGAGAAAGAATGGGGATGGATGAGCAATGTGACTGGGCTTTGTGGAGGCAACTGGCAGCAAAACGATCTTCCTCTGCAACTTCCCTCTGCTTGGCCTAAGCTCTGAACAGATGATCATAGAATCATAGAATCAACTGGGTTAGAAAAGACCTCCAAGATCATCAAGTCCAACCCTTGATCCAACACCACTGTTGTTGCTAGACCATGGCACTAAGTGCCACATTCGGTCTCATCTTAAAAACCTCAAGGGACAGAGACTCTCTGGGCAGCCCATTCCAATGTCTGATCACTCTCCCTGTAAAAAATTTCGTCCTAATATCCAACCTAAACCTCCCCTGGCACAGCTTAAGATCATGCCCTCTTGTCCTACTGATGGTTGCCTGGGAGAAGAGACCAATCTCCACCTGGCTACAACCTCCTTTCAGGGAGTTGTAGAAAGCAATGAGGTCTCCCCTGAGCCTCCCCTTCTCCAAGCTAAACAACCCCAGCTCCCTCAGCCTCTCCTCATGGGACTTGTGCTCAAGTCCCTTCACCAGCCTCGTTGCTCTTCTCTGGACCTGTTCCAGCACCTCAATATCCTTCCTGAACTGAGGGGCCCAGAACTGGACACAGTACTCCAGGTGTGGCCTCACCAGCACTGAATACAGGGGAAGAATCACTTCCCTGGTTCTGTTGACCACACTGTTCCTGATACAAGCCAGGATGCCATTGGCTTTCTTGGCCACGTGGGCACACTGCTGGCTCATGTTCAGCTTCCTGTCAATCCAAACTCCCAGGTCCCTTTCTGCCTGGCTGCTCTCCAACCACTCTGTGCCCAGCCTGTAGCACTGCATGGGGTGGACCTGGCACTTGGCTTTGTTGAACCTCATCCCATTGGAATCAGCCCAACTCTCCAGTCTGTCCGGGTCCCTCTGAAGAGTCTCCTGCCTTACAGCAGATCAATACTCCTCCAACTTGGTGTCATCTGCAAATTTGCTAATGGTACACTCAATCTCCTCATCCAGATCATCAACAAAGATATTAAACAGAACTGGGCCCAACACTCATCCCTGGGGACACCACTAGTGACCAGCTGTCAACTGGATGCAGCCCCGTTCACCACCACTCTCTGGGCCTGGCCAACAACCAATTCCTAATTCAGCCTAGGGTGCCCCTGTCCAGGCCATGGGCTGCCAGTTTTTTCAGAAGAATGCTATGGGAGACAGTGTCAAAGGCTTTGCTGAAGTCCCAATAGACCACATCCACAGCCTTCCCCTCATCCACCAGACAGATCACTTGGTCATAAAAGATGAGGTTGGTCAGACAGGATCTGCCCTTCCCAAACCTGGGTTTGATCCCTTGTCCATCCTGTAGGTGCTGTGTGATTGCACTTAGGATGATCTGCTCCATAACCTTGCCAGGCACTGAGGCCAGGCTGATGGGCCTGTAGTTTCCTGGGTCCTCCTAGTAGCCCTTTTTGTGGATCGGCATGACATTCACTGACTTCCAATCATCTGGGACCTCCCCAGTGAGCCAGGACTGTTGGTAAATGATGGAGAGCAGCTTGGTGAGTTCTTCTGCCAGCTCCCTCATCATCCTTGGGTGGATCCCATCTGGTCCCATAGACCTGTGAGGATCCAAGTGGCTCAGCAGGTCCCTGACTGTTTCCTCTCAGGAGGTATGAGTATCATACTCTCCCTATAAAGCCATTGTTAGGGACTCATCTATACACAGCACTGCGTTTGGTCCTGGATATAGTAGAGAAACCAGAGAAAAGTGTCAGCAATGGACTAAGGATCCCTTGCAGAGCAGTGCACACAGAAGCAAGATAGTGGCTGACAAGTCATGCTAGAAAAATGGCAAACTGCAATTATATGCAGGATATATACATGCAGAAGAGAAAGAGAACTATTTAGAGTAATGTTGAGGTAATAATGTAATTTTTTATTTTCCTGTTAAAGAAAACCAAGGCACTCATCACTTCAGCAGACATATTTGGGCTTACAGGTGACACTGGGGCACTCTAGAACAGTCTGCACAGGTAGGAGAGTTGAGCACAGGGACTCTCCTACCTTTTTACTGCCACCACACGTCACAATTTCTCACAGTGTGGGATGTGAAGCCAGGTCTTGTTGAGCCTTCTGTGGCTGTCCTGAGGTGAAAAGACGGAATAGTGGTGTTAGCACACAGACTTGCAGCAGCAATGCCTCATGACTAGCTTCTATTCACCAAGCCGTGAGCCTGTCTTGGGAGATTTCTTTCAGACATCTCAGATCCATCTCTCTCTTGCATTATTAATTGCAGCATCCATAACCACATTAAGCCTCATTTTCAGTTACTTTCAGTAGCTTATTCTCAATGCCTGTCCCATGGAGATGAGTCACTGGCCTGTTAACCCTCTCATTACCTCTGAAATACAGCAGGTACCCCAGATGAAGTGGAACTTCCTTTGGGCACGTGTGGTTTCCCACTCTGGAAAAGTGTGGGATGTGCACCTATAAGTCCTTGGTGCTCAGGAAACAGTCCAAAGTGTGACTGAACAGTGACTGCTCCTCTGAGACACCAAGATCTGAGCTTTCCTGCTGGCTTTCCTCATGTGTATCCGTCACTGTGTTTTGTGGACACCCAACAGACTGGCCAAGGAGTGCAGGATTAGACCATCTGATGCTCAGGAGAGCTCTTTTGCGCTCGTGCCATGCTCCAAATAAGAGGCTTGGTGTCAGTCCTGGATTACTACTGCATTACTCCCAGATGCCCTAACTAACATTGGTCCTGGGCTATTCTTTGGATCCACCATCCTTCGCTTGTATAGCAGAGGGATTTAGATATAACAAAGATCATATATATGAAATGTACCTCCCTTAGAAGAAAAAGAAAAGCATATACAACAATTTATTTAAAATTTATAGAGACAAAACAATCAAGACCTTTTCTCATCATGCAAAACACTGCTCTCCAAGCCATGAACAGGCTGCCCTGTTCATAGGATACACAGTGGAGTAGGTGGGGGGACAACAGAGCAGGTGACTCATCTGAAGGTGAAGGGACACCAAGGGATTCTGTAAGGCCAAGGAATGCCCACTTGTGTCCAGAGATCCTGCAGGAGAACAAACTGCAAACTGTTGCAGCAGCACCCCTTGACACTCTTGATCACAGCACAAGCTGCAGTGTGTCCTTGGATTCACACTGGCTCTGGGAAGAAGGACATGCACCAAGCACCAGTGAACTAGTGCTCAGCTTGGGCTGTGTATTTAGCTTCGTCTATACCAGGAGGAGTGAGACAGAAAAACACAATGAGCACAAACTCCAGGCATAGATGCTTTCAGCTTCAGTGGCCCCTGATTCAACTGGTGGCACCTACCCAGGCAGCAACTACCACCTATCTTCCCCTCCAGTGAGTTAGGAAAGGTTTGTATTAGGAATCTAGCTGAGAAAACTCAATTATGAGCAGATACAGGTGATCACAGAGGCCTTGAAAATAATATACGGGCCTACATACCAGGTCCTAAGCCCTCTACTCAGCGCACATGGTCAAACACTCTGACAGATAAAACCTCCATTCTGAATCGTTGGTCTGAACACTTTCAGACTCTCCTCAGTACTAGCCATGTAGTTCAAGACTCAACAATTCAGTCCATCCCCCAACAACCAATGAAGAATTATTTGGATATTGCCCCCACTTTGGGAGAAACCCCTAAGGCCATACAGCAGGTGAAAATAGGCAAGGCAGCTGGGGTTGATGGAATTCCACCTGAAATCTGGAAACATGGGGGCCAAGCACTCCATGCTAAATTTCATGAGTTTGTGGTGCGCTGTTGGGAACTAGGCAAACTCCCATCAGACCTTCGTGATGCAGTCATCATCACTTTGTATAAGAAGAAAGAAGTTAAATCAGACTGTTCAAATTACCGTGGTATTACTCTGCTCTCATTGCTGGCAAAATCCTGGCAAGAATACTTTTGAACAGATTAATACCTGCTATAGCAGAAGGAATTCTACCTGAAAGCCAATGTGGTTTCAGAGCCAACAGGAGTACCACAGACATGGCATTTGTTCTCAGACAACTGCAAGAGAAGTGTAGGGAACAGAACAAAGGTCTCTATGCAACCTTTGTCGACCTCACCAAGGCTTTCAATACTGTGAGCAGAAAAGGTCTGTGGCAGATTTTGGAACATTTAGGTTGTCCCCCCAAGTTCCTTAAAATGATCATCTCACTCCATGAGGATCAGCACAGCCAAGTCAGATATGGCGATGCACTTTCTGAGCCCTTTCTAGTTACCAGTGGTGTGAAACAAGGCTGTGTTCTTGCACCAACCCTATTCACAATCTTTTTCAGCATGATGCTCCAAAGGGCCACAGCAGACCTCAATGATCAGGACGGTATCTACATTCAATACCGTACTGATGGAAGCCTATTCAACCTAAGGTGACTGAAGGCCCACACCAAGACCTGAAATCATCTTGTCCAGGAGCTGTTTTATGCTGATGACGTCGCCTTTGTCGCCCACAAAGAAGCAGCTCTGCAGCGTTTAACATCCTGTTTCGCAGATGCTGCTGAGCTCTTCAGGCTGGAAGTCAGCTTGAAGAAGACAGAAGTTCTCTATCAACCTGCACCTCAGGAAGTTTTCCGTCATCCCCATATCACCATTGGCCAATCAGAGCTCAAATCAGTCCAGCAGTTTAATTACCTAGGCAGCCTCATCTCCTCGGATGGTAAGATTGACGGAGAGATAGACAACAGGTTAGCAAAGGCATATAGAGCTTACAGAAAACTCCATAAAAGAGTATGGTGTAATAAACACTTGAAGTACCAAGATCAATGTTTACAAAGCCATTGTGCTGTCTACTCTTTTATATGGTTCTGAATCATGGGTCATCTACCGCCACCACCTGCGTCTCCTAGAACGCTTCCATCAACGCTGCCTCCGTACAATCCTTAACATCCACTGGTCAAATTACGTGACCAATACATCTGTTCTAGAACAAGTAGCAGTCACAAGTATTGAGGCCATGTTGCTGAGAACACAGCTGCGCTGGGCAGGGCACATCTCAAGGATGAAGGAGCACCACCTCCCTAAGATCTTGCTCTATGGTGAACTTGCCACTGGCTGCTGCAAGAGAGGAGCCTCGAAGAGAAGATACAAGGACTCCCTGAAATAACATCTCAGCCTCAGCCATATTGATCAACATAACTGGTCTACTCTGGCCTCAAATTGGGAGGCCTGGAGACACACCATCTATAACGCTGCTGCTTCCTTTGAGAAAGCACGCAGGATCACTCTCGAGGAGAAAAGACAGTGCAGAAAGAATCGTGTCTTGCAGAATGTACCACCTAAGAAGTCTTTCTGCTGTGCCTTTTGCAATCGGACATGTCTGTCTCGTATTGGCCTTATTAGCCACCAGTGTGCTTGTAACAAATGTGGATAGAGCCTTTCCCAAATCTTGGTTCGTGAAGCCTAGCCATGATGATGGTATTAGGAATTGGGAGTAGCAAATTTCCCTTGACAGAAAAGGTCTCCAAAACAAAGAATTTTGCATCTAGTAGGAAGAAGGGGTGCTCTGTTCTCAGGTCTTGTTTCCAGAGCACAGATCTGCATTCAGTTTGCTTTCCAGACCTCGGCCAATTATACTCCCTTTCCAAGTCCTTAGCATCCTCCTTATACTCCCCTTTATTCTTAGCCTTGATTTTCCGGGAAAAGCCAGGGAAGGTGCACACATATTGTCTGCTCCCTTGATCTAAATGTTTAATAGCTTTCCTATCAGGGAAAACACTTTTCTCTGTCTTGCCTGCTCCTGTTTTTCTGACATTTGCATTATCCCTTCTAAATATATTATGACTCACCGTTAACTTGAGACCACAGGCTGCCTCTCTCTCCCCCCACCCAGGAACTCCTTACATAAATAACTGGGATTGCCAAACAAAAAAACTCAAAACCAAACAAAAAATTAACATGTGTGGATTTATTGCTACTTTTGTTTCCTCAATGCACAGACAAATTAATAATATGGAGATTAGATCCCTTTGCTCAGCTCTCTTGAGCACAGTGCAATATCACAAGAAAATCCCTGTTCTGTGCAGAAAAAAAAAAACAACTGGATAAACTCTGCTATTGTACAATCACAAGATCCTGAAGAAAGAGGATTATTAAAGTAGAACACAATGTGAAATAAAATCAATATGAAGACAAACTACGATGACACGGAATTGCAGAGGGACAGCATCTCCTCTGTGTGGTGGGTAAGCCAGTGAAAGGCTGCTGCAAGCCTCAGGAATTTAGAAAAATTGTGTGTATTTTCCTGGACTCTCAGCTATTCACAATGTCCATTTCACAAGGAGGGAGAGAGAAAGTTGAATAAGACTGTAAGGGCTGTCATCTTCTCAAATCAACTCAAAGCACAGTCTTTGTCAAGCTGACCAGGTCTTATTGCTAGTTGGAAATCACTGAGAGTTGCAAAAAACATTTGTAACCAAAATCTTCCATAAAAACTAGTCATAAAGAGCATTTTAACTCCTCCACAGACAGTAGGGATGGCAAAATACTTTGGAGTTTCTCTGACTTGTGTACAAGGGTAGAGCAGGAGAGGAAATTTTAAAACTGTTTTTTCAGGAATCTTAAAAAGTCGCAGAGTGAGGGGTCTGTCTGGACATCTGCATACCTTCACCCTCCTCCGGACAACACTTTCTGGGTAACATAAGGACTTTTTGTAGGTTTTTCAAATTAGGAAGTCCATGAGAATCGTGTACAAATAACACCTGCCATCCAAAACTCTTTTTCTCTCTCAGATTTTATTTCCTTCTGTGAATAAATACTACTGTTGTTTGTACAATCGTAAAGTCAAGTTATACAACAAAAGTCCCCCTACATAAGATCGTAGAAGGCCTTTAAACCAATTGCAGTCTTTTGTGTTCTACTGAACCCAAGACTGACAAAGTGATTAATGTAAATCCAAATGAAAAATTAATTAATGGGCCGCTAATGTACATTAAGGTAGTGTGAGAGTACTGGAAAAGATCTAAAGCTTGTTGAGGACTCTTCATCTACCTCTTATCCCCATGAACAGACAGATTCAGAGCCAGGCATTTCAGGCAATTTAACTCAGCTAGTTCTAGACTAAAAAGTCCCTTCTTTCACTTAAAATAATCATCTGGGGTCCTTATGCAACAGTGGAGAGAAAATCAGACAGTATGAACAACTGTCTGAGACACTTAGTATAGGGTAAATTACTCTCAGGTTGTCCCTATTTTTTTCAACACACATTCAATTTTCAAGGGAGTCATGGCACAGGGACGAAGGCTGGGACAGACTGCTTTACCCCTGCAGAGCTGTGAGGGAACCAGGGCTGTGTCCTGAATAACACAGACAAACACTCAGACAAAGCAAACCAGTCCAGGGCTCAGTGCAGAGGAAAGCAGAGTCAGCAAGCTGCCTGTGAGGAACTCCAAAGGCATCTCTACTGGCCCCTCCACTCTGGTCACATAGGACAGCTCTCAACTGAATTCCTTTTCTTCCTTTAGAGTGCAGAGGTTCACATCCAAGGCCACTGCAGACACCAACCACTCCCAAGTACTTTGGGCTCAGCTGTTATCAGTTCTGGTTATCAGGATGTGGCACCTCTCCCATGACCTACAGCAGTGGTTGCTCCCAGCTCTGAAAGTCTGGCCTTAAATGCACATCCACTGACTGAGAAACAAAAGTCAAAGGAGAGATGTCCTGCTGGGTTGTGTTCCGATGTGAGAATGAGCTTCATCACTGAGCCATGTAATCATTCCTGTTGGGGCAAGGCCACCCCTTAGATTTTGCTCATGTTGTCGCAGAGGAGCTTAGAGGCTTCACCAAAAGGTGCTTCCCAAGAGCTATGTTCATCTTGGACTTCCAGGCTTCTGATTCTTCACTTTGTTTTGCTTCTCAGATCATTAGAGCATCTTCCTGAGTCATTCAACCACTTGATCCTCAAAAACAGTCTGAGAGTTATCCCAGAATGGCAATTTCCACCTTGAAATTGCTTTAGTCCCTTAAACACCTTCAAAGCCATTTAATCACAATTAGTCTGGGAGATAGATTAATATAAATCCCAATTTAGCTGCAAAGAAATTGAGCCCAAGAAGCTCAAGCTCAGGTGCTGTTCCCAACCTGGACACTGCAATATCCCATGTATCAGCCTCCATATGGACCCGGAGATGCAGCCTGTGCACATGGCCAGCTGAGCAGGCTCACTCTTGCTCTTGGGCACCCAGACAAGAATTGCCTCTCTGGTTTACCTAAAATACCACTGATGTGGGCACAAGACACAATCTCTGAAGGTTTTTTCCTTGTTCTGCTAGCATAAATCCTGCTCCCATTAAGTGTTATCACCAGGACCAGCTAGCTGGTGAGATACCACCCAGAAACTGAGAGAATGAAGTTCAACCCTGTCGCATTTAACCAAATGTCAGGTCCACCCACACACACCAAAGTGGAATTTCACTGGAGGTAAAATTCAAGCTGTGCCTCCCTCCTCCTCGTCTCCCATCTCATGCAGTTTAATATGACAGTTCAGCATATGAAAGTTATTATGGGATGCCTATGCATCATGGTCACTGGTCTGGACCACAGCTATTCTTCTCCTACACAAGCATAACACACCCATGCGCACGCAGAAAAGCTACCGAGTGCTTACATAATCCGATCTGTCAACAAAGTCTTTGCCAACTCTCCTACGTCTGGGGACTTTAAGTGGTTTCAACTTGTCCCAGACAGAGCATTTCAAATATGTGAAAAGTTTCCCTTAAATTCTACCCAAACCCAGTCAATCCAAACTGATACTGATTATTACTTTGTAAGAGAGAAAACAAGCTCAGTTGTTGTTAAACAAGTACTTGAGAAAGCACAGACTGGCAGCGATGCCTTCTGCTAGACCTTCATTCTCCCATCAATGTGCAGCACAGCCAAGAAGCTGTGTCTGTGTCTAAGTAATAACAAAACATCTGTCTATCAAGTGTCTAAGCACTTCTTTTGGGAGACTGAGGATTACATGAGTGAGCTAGAGCAGACATGACACCATTGCCAGCATCTCTGATTTGGTACAACAATCTCGTGAAAGTCCAAGGCAGAGGATATCTATCATTTTTTATGCAAAAAGTTGTGGCCAGGTGATGGCAAAAAGTATATAAATCTGCATGTAAGTTAGTTCTGTTTTGACTTCCCAATTCTATGAGAAGCAAAAGCTTTGCAAGAGGGATGGAGTCCCTTGTGACTTCTGATGTCTTTTGTTAGGCTTGTCCTTATGTCTGGTGCTGGTGGGTGTCATATGCCAGCACTGGCTGACTCAACTACAGCCGTCAGCCTGGTTACCGGGCTGTGGAGCAGCCAAACGGATTTGCCATGAGGTCCTGCCAAAGTAGGAGAATGTGAGCATACAGCAGGAGAGCTCCATTCTGGGAGACAAGTGTCTTTGTATGTTCAGTGGTGGAATATCCTGACATTTATTTAGTGATGCAAAATTACCTATGCACTAAAGCTATTAAAAAAAAAATTTAAATGCACCATGGCCAAGTGTACTTTAGCCCACAGAATTAGCAAATATTAACTTCAATGAGACTGTTTGCTTAATTACTTTGCTGAACTGTGACTTAATGAAATTCCAGACTGAAGAGCTCAAAAGCAGTAGGCATGCAGAAAATGAAGTTCCAGTTTCAAAAGAAAATTACCAGCATTCACATCTCTTCCATGCTGGACAAGCCCAAGACTTTTTGCTTTTTTTCTTTCAATAATTACACCTCTGTAAGGCACAGAGAAGGTCAGACAACCTCCCACCCCTCAGCAGCCAGATAGTTGAGGTGATCAATCTAAAATATGGAAGACCTAGATTCAAATCATCGAAGTTAAAGAAGGCAAAGAAATTTGGGACCACTAACCCCTGAGCTGCACCTTGTCTTAAGCAAAAATACTGCTCTAGACTTTACAAGTTTACCTCAAGCTTCGCACAGTTCTTTAAAACGGTTGTATTTTGATCAGATGGAAAAATTCCCATTGAACCCTTGGGACTCCTTCCAAAAAAAATATCTATTTTGAGCAAAGAGCCCCAGCCGCCATGCTCCTCCATGTGTTATGCTTATATGCTTGGAAAGATGCAAGTTCTGCTGGTAAAGGTAATGTCCCTTCCACCTGTGGTGCACCTTCAGGAGCACCTCCTTACAGAGTGGCCTCTGTGCCCTCCAGCTGAGCATAAGATGCTGTAGCAGGTGTACAGTTAACGCCTTCCCACCTCAGGAGGCTTCCTGACCTCCTCTGTCCTGGGTCTGTGCCATCTTAGGAGCCTGAGGCAGGTGAATAACACAAGTCAAGCAGACACCTCAGACAGTTTGGCAGAAAAACTATGACTCCTGACTTCAGCATTGAAAAAGGTCCATGTGCTAGCAAGATAACAAAGCTATTAATGAAGTGAAACACCGTGATGAGGCAGAAACCCATATGTGGATATGATTCATACATTTGAAAGGTCTAGAGAGTAGAATTTCAGTAGGATGAGCACAGGTTCTACAGTCAGACTAAAGCGAGTAGCATTGTTGCCCAAAATGTAAGAAAAAAAAAATAATGTTTTTATTGAGTGATTTTTCAGCCCACTGAACACATGTTCCAGAGTTCCTGCACAGAGGCAAAAATACACCCTGTGTACACACTGCCTTTATGACCCCACTCCTCCTTCCCTCCACACCCCTCACCTCAGAGATTGCTGCAGAGGTAATGGTTTCAAAATTATTCCACAGAGGTAAACTCCAGTGTGTGCAGTTCTGCTTGGGCTTGTGCACCCAGTTACTGCTCAAGAATGTGCAAAATTATTTCCATGGAAAGAATGAATGCTCCTCTTTCCTGTTTACTTTTCAGTATGTGAATATTTATTTTCTCGTGTCAATAATTACTCTAATGTTTCAGAACACTCCATTTAAAACTGGCTTTCATTCACAGAGACAGCCATTCACAGAGAGAGACATTTTTTGAATGAAAATGAGGCAATCAATGTTTTTAAAGGATCTTATTTTTCTAGTGAAAATAAGCACTATTTCACAATTTTTCCTCAAAATGCAGGCTAATTTTTCAAGAAGCTTAAAGGAAATATCAATAGTATGTAAATATAATTTTATGAGCTTCTACATTACGCAGAATTTTCAAGACTAATTAATGATCTGGATATCTCAAAATACTTAATTTGAATCTAACAGGAAGGAGATTTAAATTCAGGCTGTTTCCAATGTTTTTACCAGTGCAGCATCTTTATCATTCTCCTTCCATTTTATCTGAGCTGCGTTGGCATTGCAAGACCTAGCAGAGAGGATAAAATTCTTAACACTTTGTGCTTGAAGTCTTTAAAAACAACCTTGCCAGCTCTAGAAAAGTAAGATTCACTTCTGTTAGAAACATGATGTAGCATGCATGGGTTAACCTTCACAGTCCAAATCTCTTTTAAAATCTGATGTCACGTGCAGATGGAGTCAGGCAGCCACTTACAGATGAAATGGATACAGATTTGTCCCTCTATATGACTTGGTGACTGATGGGAGCATTCAGAGCCTATCAACATGATATGCTGGACAACGGTCCTGGACTATTAAGACCAATGACTTGCCCTCTGTAACCCTTGGGGAAACATCAATATGAACACAGGTGGGCAGAGCACGTCGACATGGGGTTTCTGGTTTGTTGTGTCACAGGACAGCCCACAACACACTGAGCTTCCGTGTTCATCCCCAGCTGGTGTCATTGCTCCTGATGGTAGAAGAGAAACTCTCCATGAGTCAAATGGCAATAAGCAAACAAAATAAATATGGCTTGTAACAACAGATCCTGGTAGGACTGTAACCTTATCCACATACACACATGCTCATTCACAGAATTGGGTATTGCAATCATGAGCTGCAAACATGAAGAAGGACTGCTATAAAGATCTGAACAATACCTTCAGGAATAATGTTGCCTGCTTTGTTGGCTTCATTTGAAACTCAGTCAACAGAGTAGAGCAAGAAAATAAGGTGATGCTCTACTAAAGGGTTTCCTCCTTGGAGGAAAGCAGCAGAAGACCAGTAAGGGACCTTGAGAATAGCTTGTGTTGTGGTTGCAGTTCAGCATCCAGACAGGAATCTGGTCCTGTCCTGACAGCTGCACAGAAGCCATTTGGTATGTATTTAAAGAAAATACAAAACAAACTCCATGATGAAAGTGGGATTTTGGCTTAATCACTCCTCACTAGATGATCCCAAGTGTTCTAACATGCTGTGGTACTCGGACTTGAGCACTGAGCTTATCAAGTATGCTGTGCTTTCTTGTCACCTTATTATAAAGAAGAGAAGAGAAGAGAGAGAAAGAGACACCAGCACTGTCCTGCTCTTGCCAGCTGTTGCCATGGTGCCCTGATCCTTGGACAGCATTTCTGGACAGTGCTGGTCCACCTCTGGCAATTCAGATGTGATCCTGGTCAGAAGTGGATCTCCATCAAAGGTAACCTGTCAACATAAGGGATGGGGTTCACATTCACATCATGCTTGTACTCTGAATTCATACTAGCAGCAATAGGGCAGAGGACACCCAATGCAGCACATGTTCTCCTTGTGAAAACATCAGCTTGTCAGCATTTCTTGAATAACTTTGAGCCAGCACAGCACATTTGCTCTGGATCAGCACTTTGCATCATAGAGAACAGGATTTTCAGAGCACTGTGAGAAGCCTTTCACACAAACTTACTTATTGTGGCTTCTCTCCCAGTAATGTTATTAACGCTGCTGCATGGACAGGCTTAAATCACAATAAAATTCCAGGTATGGACACAAACTACAGCACTTACTGACAGACAAATAAAGAATATAATCTCATGATCTGAAAGTCCACTCAGCAGAGGCACAGACAGTATTAAAAGCTCTTTGCTCAAGAGGTTCCCATCTGTATTAGAAGATTTGGGTGAAATTCAGTTTCCCTGAAGTCAGCAGGAACCTTGCCAAGGTTGTCAGGGAGGCCTTAATTTTGCAGTCTGGCTTTGGAAATCTTGTTCCTGTTGTTAATACTGGTGTTTTGGTTGCAGAAAAGAGCCACTTTGGCTCTTAGCAGCCAATTTCTTTTCCTTTCAGCTGCTGCTTAGCAAATGCACATCAACCACCTTCCTGATCATGCTGCTCCATTATAAATGGAGAAAAATCAATGACCAGGACAATTCAAGCTGCTTCTCCCAGAAGATTTTAACTCCAGTCCAATGACAGCTAATTCTTTTCCCCCATCCTGTCCCTACTAGTGCACTTTATAAACACGAATTGTGTTGTTTTAGGGACACTGTATGCCACATGTCTACCAAACACTGAGCAGCTCTGCTTCTATAATTAGGTTTCCTTATTAACCATTCATTCAATAGGACTTAACAATCATACAAGGTAAGCAATACTAAGGAGGTGGGTGAAATGTTACATTTTTCTTTCATTGAGGATCTATCATATCATTCATATATATATATATATATACACACCTAGCATATTATCTGAGTACAATATGCTAAAATACTCAAAAATGTTCCAGTTTGGTTTGGTTTCTTTTGACTAAAAAAATGCTATACCCCAAGCTCGCTCAGGGAGTTTTTAAGGGTTTTAGGTTCTTTGATTCACTCTGGTGGTGCATGGGAGAAAAGAAGATTCTCAGGAGGTTGAATAACAAACTTGACTGACAATTTTCCTCAGCCCAGCTCCGTCTACTGGGGGCTGGAGAGGCTTTATAGCCTTTGAGTAAGGCTAGCAGTGGGGAGCAATCGACACCAGCCATTTGTTGCATTACTGTGGTCTCTTTGCCAGAGAATTTGGCTCTGACCGAACATTGGTTCTTCTTTGTCCAGCCTCTGCTGTTACCCCTGTAGAAGAAAAAAAGACCTTTTCCCTTCTCCTTAGTTAACCTAGTGTCCCACTCTTCCCCACAGGTCACCATACTAATGGTGGCCTTAGTTTGGACACCCACTTGGCACAGCACCCTGCAGCCCAGAACTCCTGGGCTGAAGTGACCCATTAGGCTCAACCTCCTGGGCAGCTGAGACTACAAGCATGCCCCATCAAAATATTTCACTGTCAGAAAGATGGTTAAAGACTGGACTTCTTGACTCCAGCTCCAAGCTACCAAAACCAAATCAGCAAATCAGCTTTCTGCATCCTATTAAATTGCCGGAGCTCTAGTTTCCCTACTAATTAAACAGCATTTACCCAGGAAACATACCCCAATTTCATTTGTGTACTTTGTGGTTTAGGTTCTGTTCAAGCAATTTCATTAGATCTGCTGATTCTTCATAGCTACTAAGCATGAAACCCATGCTCGGACAGGAATGGCTCCCTCCAAGTGCAGACTTGCTTGCTGGTGATCCCTCAGCAAGATCAAAGTCACAGGACAAAGTATGCCTCCAGCAACCAGCCACAAGTTAAGGGAAAACTGTTGTATTTCTCAGTGGTCTCATTATGTCTGACTCATCTTTCATCCTCTAAACCTGAGCTTGCACTTACAGAGGTAGTGCTAGGGGACATTGAGGCAGTCTCCATTAGCAAACAGTACAAACACAGGAGGAGCAGATTTGCATTTGGGGTGTTTTTTTCAGCCCACCTTTATCTTGGTCCTCAGAATTGGACACCCACCAGAAGCAGGAACACACTGTCCTGGTTTGGTCCATGTGAAAGGAGTAAGGCCTGTGCAGTCCAACACAATTCCTTGGTGGAAACCAAGTCCCTGGAGGCAGGGACAAGCAGGAGACTTACTCAGAAGTGTACTTCTGAGTGCACTACTGTGCATTAATGATCCTTAGTCAATCCACGATTTACATCTGCTCTGTGACCTTCATTAAACTGTGGAGTCTTTTAACCTCAGTTTCCCATCAGCAACAGATGATTAGAGTGCTTCTTTGAGGATATATTCACTAGTGCTTCCAAGAGACACTTGAAAATTGTGATAACAAAAACTCAAAAGTTTTTAAGAAGAAAGAAGGAAGATGTTTCAGCCTCACATTTATGCAGAGGATAACACATAAATTTGCTTTGTTACCTAGTCCTTTAACCCAGTCTACCATGAATAACATTAAAGATGGGGAATCTTTTTTATTTTTCCAGTGTTGCTCATAATTTCTGAATCCCCAAAACATAGCATGCTGGTTGAAGCTGCCAGTCTTCTGAAGTACTTCTGAAGAGCTCAAAAGCATTTTGAAGAGCACTGTGCAGCTACTGAGTTTCAGTCCTTGCATCAGGGCCTTTGATGTTCTCCCATTCTACGTACCACTTGTGATCACTGTTACTTGCTGAGTGGTGGAGGGTTTGTACCCACAGCTTTTTCTCTAGCTTTCTCTGAGACAGATAATTGGAGTGTGCGCTTAACTACAGCAGCTTTGGAATCGAAAGTACGGTCATTCTGAGTCAATATTTATCAATTCCAGCAGAAAAAAGACCATGAGGATTCACATATAAGCTGCAAATGACCTAGGGATTTTGAGAAGCTTTTTAATAATAACGTGTTCCATAATTCCTCTCCCTTTTTATCTTTTCTGCTTGTATGCTTACTGCCAGAAAACCAGATAGGTGCTCTCAAAGGGAAAGGGAATAGTCCAAAACTCACCAAAAGGCCGCAGAGAAAATTCACACTGACTTCCCAAAGACCACACAGCATTTCAGGTGTAGTAGGACAGAGACTAAAGCTGTTGCTTGCATTGGTTCACTCTCCCAACTACACCACTTAGTTAGTTGTGAGATAAGAGAGCAGACACCCACATGCGCATCCATACTGGGTTTGCTGCAAGCTCTCTAAGCACAGAGCTCCCAGTCCTCTACCTCTGAAGACACATAGGAGGAAAGTCAGCTCAGAACATCCAAACAGCAAGCCAGTCCCCTGCCTTTGCCACCTCATGTGCCACTGCCATGTTGGGGAAAAAGCCAGGCAGCCCCGTGCTTTCCTTTCTCAGCATGCAGGTTTGGAAGGTGTACTCTGTTCCCAAGCAGGAAGTGAGGGAAAACTGAAAGCTAGAGCAACTGGATCTGTTTAAGACATAAAGAGGCTGTGTGCATTTCATGATACCTGGGGGCAGAAATCTTGCCAGTAGTGTCTTTCGAAAGTATTCTCACCCACCAAACTGGACAGAGCAGTCGGGATCCAGTCTTCTTCATGCAGCAAAACAGGCTGCAGAACACAGCTCCTGCACAAGTGAGAAAGAGGAGTAACAAATTACATGTGTGCATCCCAGATATGAGATTCACAGAGACCAAGGATTCTACAGGCACACTAGGTATTTAAGATCTCACTATAGTCTGCAAAGAGCCAGCCCCAGGGGCCAGTATATCCTTAAATAGACATTCCCCAGCTGCTCAGCTGAATTGCTCCCCAGGCTGCACCCTGCATATCAGCTGGACTCCCAGCCAATGTATAGGACTTAGATGCACTGGTACATGTAGGCTCCTACACCACAACTAGTCCCAGACTGAAACCCAGACCAGACGTCAGGGTGCCTGTACTCAGATGGCAAATGACTTTCCTGAGCTGGTCTCACCCTATCATGTATCTGCTGTTGTTGATGGATGAGACTGGCAAAGTCTCCAAGCTCAGGTTCACTAGCTAATGCCTCATCCTTCAGTAAAATTAATATGAGGACAAGATTTGGCACAAACAAACAAAGGGTAATATTCTTTTACGTGAATTTGATTTCTGGACTAAAAGCACTTTTCTGCCTTCTGCATTTTATGGTAGCAATTTATTTTTCTCTGTGTAACTCACACAAATGGTAGGCTTTTCAAAACTATTATCAGTAAAGTGCCTTTATCTTAACATGTTAAAATACTTCCATTTCTAAAAGTCACCCCTTTTATAATTTAATGGTGCCCAAATCAGTGCTTGCAAACAGAAGCAGAACAGAAACACAAGCTGACAGTCACCACACAGAAACATTTAACTAATGTTTCACCATAAAAAAGGTGACAGGAGAAATCACTATCGTGATCTAAACAAAGCAGAACAATCACAAAAAACAACCATTAGTTCAGATGTTGACATCTGCACTGCTGGACCACATGCCTAAGCTCAGCCATTTCCACACGTTTCCAGGGAATGGAGTTGCTCACACCCACAAACAGTAGTCACAGCAAAAGTAGAGTAAAGCTCCTTAAATCACAGCTGGCTGATAGGGGTTTACTGCAGAAATGGTGTTATCTAATGGACTTGATGACGTCAAACGGGAACAGCACTATGTACTTACTCACATGTGTTGCCTTCCTGTAGGCAAGCCCTTGGCATCAGTGCTTGAACATGGCTATATGGTCAGAGACTGCTCCAGAGGAGACCCAGAAATGAGGATATGGCCAGTAGGATCTACAGAGCTCAGTGTAGCTTTTCATCCCGCAATGGATGAATTTATCCTGAGATTTGAATCTCTTGTGAAAAAATTCATGCTTTGTGACAACTTCTCTGGCACCCACCTCAAACCCTAACAGCACCAGCCATCTTTATTTCTCTTCTTTTCCTCTGCCTTCTGGCTTTTCACCTCTCATGAGACTGCTGACCATGAGGGGGAAATCACGACATGAGTCAGGCTGCACTCCTCAGAGACAGCTAAGATTGTGGTGGGACATGAACTTTTCAGACTGGAAAGTTGCCACCTGAGCACCTTGAGTGTGAAAAGGCTGCTACTGCAAGCCAGACCACAGAAGGTTTTCCAGGACCTGAGGACCATCCTGTCTGGAAGTACCTTCAAATACTGTGTCCTTGAGAAGCTTTCAATACCCATGTGACACAAGTAGTAGTCGCCTTGGAAAATCTTACTGTTCACTTCTGTGGCTATTTAGTAGCTTCCCCAGAAGGGTACACTTCAGCATCTCATCACAAAAGCTGAAGTTTAGAAAAGCTGCTGAGCTGCCTTATTCTTTAACAAATCCAGGAAAAATCCTAATAACCAATGATTATAATTCTTATGTGAGGGTCAACGCACCGGTGGCATTGTAACCTCATTTAATGATTCAGTGCATGAATAATTCAACTTTTTAATGCAAAATATGTAAGTTTGAATCCTTCTTGAGCTTTCTACATACAGTATGCTTTCTGAGACTTTAACCTAAGCTATATTCATCTGCATTTTTTATTTACCACGGTCACCGTTAAACTGGGATTATCTTCAAGCACTGAACTGCCTTGCAAAACTATCACAACTAGTAAACTCAAAATAAATGTTTAGAAGAGTAAGAGACATGGCCACCATTGCTTCCTGAGTATCCATTCTAGGGGAAGTTTTTTTTCCATGTTGTAAAAGTAGCATAATCCAGTTTATACTCTCCCACAACACCCTATTAACTTCCGTTTTCAGTATAGGAGGGTGGAGTCAACAAATGTCATTATTTCACTGTAGTACTTCCTATCAAAAAATCCATCTTGGACAATTAAAAAATCTATTCTATTTTATTATTTTCTATTCTATGCAAGAAGATGCTTTGTGCTGCCAAGAGCTTAAAAATACACTTGTTAATCTAAATGGTCATTTTGGAGGTACCAAGTTTATCCTTTCCTGTGCCTCTCATTTTGCCTCTATATTTCTTTCCTATATAGGTGGGAAAAAAAACAGAAATCATAAAAAGAGTTTTAAACACCTCCTTTCCTCAGTAGTCATCTCTACTCTAAATGTCATCTGCAGCACGTGTTTACAATCTAATAGCATCACCATTCCCAGTGGAAAACTCCAGATGTTGATGTAAACCCCTTTCAGATTTCACAGCACACATGCTGCTGCCCCCCTGGGTCTGTTCCTCAGCTGATAGTTGTAGGAAGGGGAAGGAGCAGGCACTGCCAGCAGTTTTCCCATGAGCTGCAGATTCTGCATTCTCCAAAGCATGCAGAATCCAGTCCGTGTGTTATACCATTACTACACAAACATTAGGAGTGGTCTGAAACTGCTGAGCTCCCTTAGACTTTACACCTCCTAAGGTGTGCTGTAAAGCACAAAAAACAGAGATCAGAGGGACACCAGGAGCCTCCTTAGTCCCTTCAGCTTCTCACAGGAGCTCCATAACAAAACTCAGCCTAACTGACAAAATTCACATTTAGGTTTGGACAAAGGATCTGCCTCAAGATCAGGAAAGTTGTCCTCAGGCAGGTTTCTGCTCAGAGAGCAGAAACCAAATTTTATGGCTTGAAGAAAACCACAAGCAGGATTGAGTAAAACACTGTTGTTATGTCAATCAGACAGATACTATAGTGCCAGGTGGATGGATCAGTGATAAGCATTACTGACACTGAGAGAAAAAGGCTAAGTGACTGCTGGTGCACCTACTTGTTCTTCTCTTTCCTTCCCAGAAGGGGCATTACTGAAACTGTCATGTGTCGTAGGGCAATTGCTTCCAGCCAGTTTCTGAAGACACTCTGACAATTGTATTTCAACTGAAAGCTGCAACAGACGTGGCCAGCAATACACAGTCTTACCCAGATCTGTCTGCAAGTTCAACACAGTCATCTGCTTAATTTTGACATGAACGAGCTGTGTACTTGGCAACGCTGGTAGTGGCAGTGTGGAACATGAACAGGCTGGGAAATAATCTTTCTGTTTCTTAAAAAACATGCTTAGATATTAGTTTGGTTTCCTTCAGAATCATAATAACAAGCTTGAAACAAAAAAGACTGCAGGGAGATTTCTGTTCAGTCGGTGAGCTTCTGGCCATGGGGGTCCAATTCCCCATGGCCTCCTCTTATGTATTATTGCATCCAGGCTCATAATCTGATTTTATACATGTAATCCCGTCCACCTCTCTGATGAGAAATGCAGACAGATAGTCTTTAAATCGCACTTGCATTAAAGTGCTCATGAGACCAGGCAAAGTGGGATCATTCCCAGGTCTTTTGTTTGTGATGCTGCTCCAGCTGAGCCTTCACACAGATGGAGTAGGGAGACAAGTTTGGTGGCAAAGAGCTTTCTTTCACCCCAGCACCACATGAAAGCAACGTGTGGCTTGTTATCATTCAGCAACACACTGGTCAGTTTTGGCCACCACTTGCCCTTTGCATTGTTTAACTATTTTTTTTCCACTGAGATGCCAAAGTGATATTACTGATCACTGGATACTTAAATATGGACCATATAAAATGCTTCCTTTACATATTTCACTGGCAATTAAAGTCTCTAAGAAGGAATACATAAGATTAAAAAAAAGGAAAGAAAATATGTAGGTTAAAATATAATTAGTAGTTATATTTATTACTGAACTAATTCTGAGCAGAAGCAAATGAGGTGCCAGACTGCAGGCAGACACGGCCACTTTCTGGGAGGCCCAAAGCAGGTCCCAATCTGCTGTTCCAGATTGTTTTGCCACTGAGCACTACAATGAGACACAGAAAGAGGCACACAGTGAAGCAATTGGTATCTGAAAAATTTGTTAAAAGGCTACACAAATTCCTGACACACAATTAATCTTGAAAAAAAAATCAATGGGATTTTTTTACTCCCACTCCTTCGGTCTCTGCTGAAAAACTCAGCCTACATATGTTAAAATTTAAAAAAAAAAATATTAAATAAATTATTTCTACCCATATTTTGTATCAGATATTCATTAACAATTATATAAATCTTCTTTTAAATTGTTCATTTCAGTTTTAGAAGTGAAAACCTAAATTTTCTGTACAACAGAAAGCAATGTTTTGGGGGACACTGTCTGAACTGTGTTTGAATCTTCTTTGCTGCCTCTTTACAATAATAATCAAGTTTCATTGCAAATATATTGGTCACTTATAGTAAATCTTTTGTCTTATAACAAAGTTTAGCACTTGGGGAGCCAGGTCTGATGCAACCACCTGGTGTTTGATACAACTACCTGATTCCCTAAGCATGAAAAGGTAGTATTGGAAAAAGTAATGAATTTAGAGGATTGATTAAAAATCAAAGTCCCAGATACTAAATTGACTGCCACTAGATTTTTCACTGGTGATTTTTTTTTATGTTACATGTGTTGGGAGGCAGTAACAGACTCACAAGTGTTAGCCTGCAGAAAATCTCAGTCTGGCAGCAGCCAGGAAAGAAAAACTGGGGTTTAGGGCACACAGAGTTTCCAGGACTAGGACAGGGAAAGGAAACCTTTTCTTTTCCACATCCATGAAAGACATATGATCTGAAAGGCACTGAGGTACAAAATGGAAACTTGCAGGTCTCCTCTTCTCTGCCTTACTTTTCAGGTGAAACTGTACTTTTCCTGAGTGTCATGAATGTTGCATTGCAAAAAGCTATTAATAAATAATAGCTTGAGTATGTATACAAGATCATTATTTAATCTTTCAGTAATTTTTGCCATGCATAATTTATTAAATGTTTTATTTATTGCTCATATTTATTAAAAATTGATTGTCTTTCTTCTACCTAATGTCAATTTCCAGATGTCATAAATTATTAATATTTAATAAATTGAAAAATGCAAGGAAAGAAATATTAAAAATAAGTGCTCACTCCATGTGTTTCCTGTTCTCACAGACGTGCCTCTCACTACATGTTAAGCGACCCCATTCTTTCTTTGCAGCTGCGGTTGCACTTTAATTTACGATTTGGGGAGTAGCGACAATTCAAAGTGTGAAGCTCCAGAGTCAAACCTTATTATCCTCTTGCCTCAGGAAGCCTGTGAGTTTGGCTTCAAACCAAGGAGAGACTGAAACTTAGCACTCATCTCAGAGCCATCAGACTGCTTTCAAGACATTTGCTACAACCCCAAAAGTTAGAAACAAGAAATAAATAATAAACAAAGAACAAATAATATAGCTTTGGGATGGAAAGCTTCAGAAAACCCTGGCGATTAGATGCAACATGACATAAGGTGATTCAAAGCATTCATTCCAGACACTTCCTAGCATTTGCACATGGAAAAATATTAGTCTTAGATGTGTTCACGACATCAGTGGGAGCTGCGGATACCCAGCAGATGTCATGGAACATCCTATTTTGGGGCAGTCTCCCCTGCATAACCGTTGTAGCTCCAGCCCAAACTCCTCTTCAGTTTTTGTCTGTTCACCCAGGCATTAAGCTGGCAGCATGTCAATCCTTGCTCTGCACCAGCCAGAGAGGCTGGGATTGGGGGAGAACTTTTTGGTTAACCCTATGCTTAGCCTACTCAAGAAGTCCAGTTGCAAGACCAGAAAAGTCTTCACCAGCTCTGAGGTCTCTAGACATGCCTGCAGTACAAAACAAAACTAGAACACTGAGAAATTGGAAGCAATTAAAAGGAAAAATCAAACAATAATGACTTGGGTGTCTGGAAGGAATTGAGGAATGATTAAAGCAATTAAATCTGGATAACTTGGCTAAGAGATAACTTCAGAGAAGAGAAGCACTTCCATAAACTTGAAAGACTTAATCAGCATCCGAGGAATGAGGGCACATACAGAGGCAGAGCCAGCACACAAACAATGCTGGGAGATGCAGGGGAGGGAGCAGGCGGGGACTCATAAACTCCGGCCAAGGCTGAGAAACAAAAACTATCACAGCAGAGAAAGTGAACTGCAAATGGGACTGTCTGGACATGGGGAAATCAATGAGACAGCAGATCTACTCTCATTGGTAAAGCAGATAGAACAAAATAGCAGGTCAAATCTCACAAAAGGAGACCTGACCTGCTACGAGCAAGGCAGAGACAGGGAGAATTGTAACCAGCAAGTACTGGTCCTCATGTTAGCATGCAGCTGATGTTATTCACTGCACCACTCTGTTGGTGCTTCAGCCCCGAGAGTTTTAAGAATGTTTAAATTAACAGTGGCTCTTCCTGAGTTTGATGCTTCCCCCCACCCCTCCCTGCCTTCCACACTCCCTATACAGATGTAGAAATTAGGTTGCAGGTGTTGAGAGCTGAGAAATTAAATGTGACTGCTGGATAAAACTCTGCAAGTGACAAATCCAATGAGTTTGTTTCAATCCTCTTGAGCTGCTAAACACAATGACTGCCTGGGCCAGTGCACAGCTCTGTCTGACGTAGCCAGGGACAGCCCTTCCTTTGGGATGCGTACTCCTGGCTTTGATATGCACTTTGTTCTCCCGATCTGTAAACTGACCTAGGTAAAAAGCAGTGCTTGTGGTTATTAAACACATATAAGCTCTTTTAAAGTGGTGTGGATGCACCCAGATTATGGGCCAATTAGGATTTGCACCAGTTTCTGACTGCTTACCACCATAGCACCAGAGAACCTGCTGCACAGAGCATTGCCATGATGCTCCTCCACACTGGCTCTCCTTCCAGTCAGGTCAGTGCAGCAGCTCAAACCTGACTCCCTTTTAGCCATGCCATATGCAGGTACCTGCCTGCTCCCTGAGTTGTTTGGGTTTTTAAAACATGTCCAGCACAGCTCTGCTGCCTCTTGCTCCTTGGCTGAGGAAGATGCTATCCCATGTTCTGAAGATGCCAAAAGTACTGTTTACGATTTAGCACTTTTCCCAAGACTCCAGAATGAAGGTTCTTCATCAATCCTTCCTCAATATTAGAAAAAAACCTTTTGTACATGTGCCAACCAGCACCATAAAAGCTGACTGTAAACAAGGATGTTTACATTTAATGTTGCCCTGACTGAACGTGCTCACCATCCTGCCCTGGGACTTCAGGATATGAGATAGCACAATTCCTAGCTCAGGTACAATTTTGGATCCTGTAACATCTTTAGGAAAGGGGCATCATAACTAATTAGGTGCTGAAAGAAATAAGCATGCCTCATTTATTCTGTTTATAAACTCCTTGCAATAGCTGGTGGTAAAGGCTTGCACTGTAATGCAGGGGAGCTGAGCTAATTTAGGCAAACACCATATCCCATTTCTTGTCCATCAGTGCTGCTCCTCAAGGCTTCATTGCAAACCTTGCAGCAACTAGTTTGAACAGCTTCCATTTCTAGAGTCATAATACTGTAGTTTTGTTTTTGCCTTCCCTTTTATGCCCCCTTAAAACAAAATTTTCAAAACACGTAACTGAAAAATATCACCCAAGTTTAATATAAAGGGTGAGAAGACAAAACAGACAATGCACATTTTTCATTTCATTATTTTTTCACAGTGAAATCTCTTTTTGGTAAGCAATCTCAATTAGTTACCTTCCCAGATGACTAGAGTTTACGGAAGACCGGTTTTATTTTCTAAAAGTCATGGGAAACATCTCAATTAACCAGATGTCTGCAAACCTTTTCCCACTGCATGCCCCAGGCAAGTGATTTTATGTCCAAAATAGTAACTCAGTCCATGGAAAAGGGTAAGCCCAAACTGCACCCTGGCCACTATCTTTGAAGCCTCCCAACTCTTTTTACTCTTTCAATGCAAAGCCACAGAAAAAAAAGTGACTGTCTCAGGATCCCACCTTGTCACTGCCTGGTGTCCATCACCCACAAAGAACCTCCAGCTCTCAGAGCTGAAGTATCCAGCATTTACTAAGAAGTAAACTATCAAAGCGGGATTTTTCCTTTGGAAAGCATTTTAAAATTATTTTCCCCATGTAGTATTCCTTGATGCAGTATGCAGTCTTTTCCAGGGCAATATTTGACATCTGTTCCACTGCAGTTAAAATCCTTCCAGATTAAGGTAATAATGTGGAAAGCTGCCAAGTGGGAGATCAATAACATGTTATACCTTTAAAAATCTCTGCCTCACTTATAAGTGTAAGCAAAGTATTTGATTTTTAAGATGGATATTTGGAATTATACTACATATATTGGGGTCCTGGACACACTTCCCTCTGTTCAGGGGGGTTTGCAAGCTGGGCTTCAGGCCAGCTGAGCTGGTGGCCTTGGTTAGAGGCTGTTGAAGCCTGGGCCAGGGTCCCCCTCTTTGGAGCTGCCCTCAGTCTCTGCCTGACCTAAACCACAGCTCTGCTGAGACCATACCCATAGTGGATACTGATCCCATCCACCAGCTGATGTCCTGCCTGGCCTCAGCCCACCCCCATGTCCATGGAAGTGTTTGATGCCCTGGGCTGGGGCTGTCAGAAAAGGTATGAGTTGAAATTTGTCACCATTACTTAAAAAACTTTGGGAGAAAAAAATGATGGTGTTTTCTGGTTTTTCGTTTTGTTTTGTTTTTTCTTTTTTAGAATGGAGACTGTTCTTCTCAATCCTTTAATTTGATCTGAATTCCTACTTTCCATGAAGAACCGGTTTTGACAGAAATTTTTGTTCCAGTTGTCATTACAAACAACGTCTAGGTGCATTGACAGTAGCATTTTGGTTCCAATCAGGAGCCTACTTTTGAAGCAAAATCTCCTGATGACCCCTACCTAACCATGCATTTATTTCCATTGCTGAGTGAGACTAGACCATGAAAACTGGTCTCTTTCTTGATGAAGCTAAAGCCAAAGGTGGGCTTAAACTGGTAGTGGCTTTCCAATCCATGGGAATAAGCTAAAGATAGTATGAACTCTCCTTGAAATGTCTGCAGTGTGAACACTGGGCCCTAGCATTGGATTCATCCAAAATCATTTGGTTAATAGAACCTTGAAATAACTTTTTTAACAATATATAAACTATTCAAACATATTAGTTTTATATCTCGTTTGGATAAGCAAATATTACTTGTAGAGAACTTACACTATCTGAATACTCAGTTGCCTGATACAAAGAAAAAAGATACTTTCTCTGAAGGTACAGTCATCTTTGCAAGTCATTGATTTTTTTTTTCAGAACGTTTTATCTCAGCATGTTGAGGTTGCCTATATCTTGTTAGCTCTGACCCAGTGACGATTCCTTGCATCATGTATTTCACATTTGCGGTGTGTGCATGAATAGAATCATAAAATGAAAATTTTCTGAGATAACAGAAACACAGATGGCACCATAACCAAAGGTCTGTAAAAACTGAGTCATGTACTTCACATCAGAAGACATAATTTGTGTAAGAAAACTTGTTATAAATGGGACTGGAAATAATTATATGAATGAAATGATTTAGACTCTCTTACAAAATGCAACACAAGGGATACAGGCATTAGAATCTTGAACCTAATGGCTACAGGTGTGAGTTCCATGACCACCCACAGACTGCTTCCCAGATGGTGCAACTGAGTGTGAAGGTGCACAGGATGCCTGGGTCAAGGCATGATGTAAAGGGAAGTAAATGTAGTAAAAATTGCCAAAAAATTAAATATTTGAAGAACATTGTAGCTCAACATCTCATACAAAGCATAGAGTATAAGTGCCCTTCCAAAAGGAATGGGATGATAATGAAAAGTCAGCACTTACTCTGTTACTGCTGATCATGAAACCTCATCTCACTGCAGCAAACAGGACATTTGACAGTCTGTCCTCCTCTGTCCTGTGCAAGTGACTGCTTGGGGGCTGACCTCATGAGATCCTTAAAGATGGTTTGAGCTTTCATATAACTGTCCTGCACACCCCCAACAAGATCAGTAACTAAAAGGAAAAGCACTCTGACATCTAATACTTAGTACGATCACTGAATTTTAAGGAGCCACACAATAGAGATTATGATATAAGACAAAGTCAGGAAGCAAAGCATGAGGAGGAGACAGATAATAAAGATAAAAATACAGCATCACTTCCCTCATCTTTCCAGTCAGAGAAGCAGTTTGTCTCAGAAGTGATTTGATTCTGCATTGCATTGGTTTGCGGTTTGATATCCTTTTTGTTTGACTAGTCCATTTTCAGCTCTGGCAAAATATAATTGGCCAGAGTTCTGCTTCTGTGCGTGAAATTTCAATTCCATAACCTCTCTCCTATTTTATTCCACAGGGATCCAGAACTAATGTGTGTTCTGGATATGAGAAGAGTGATTCTCTGGAAGAACTTCAATTCCTTTATTTCATTTCAATAAACTGAGGTTGACTTTTAAATTGGTAGACCTGTTAAAGGAGGTTTTTTTATCACAATTAAAAGCTGAGGCATGTAGTCGTCTTATCAAAAGAATAAAATGTATTTTTTCCACATTTCTGTGCAAGTATCAGTCAGAAAAAGCATAGTAGAGGGAACACAACCAAAAATATTTTCACAAATATTCACACAGATTTTAAAAAAATGAATTTGTTCCAGCTGTGTTTGCATCTCTCGAATAGACAAATAATCTAGTTATGGTCACACACATTCTCACGGAAAGAAATCTTTGGAAACTCATGAGGATTCATGGAAAGCAAAGTTTACGTAGAGGAGGAGTCAGACTGCACTGATTGCAAACCAGCACTGAAAACACTTACAACTACTTATGGGAATATCAGAGAGAATTATAGTAGCACCTTGTGCAAGACTTCAAGCATATCAGTGCACTGCTGCTCAAAGGAACTGTGCCTTGGACAAACACTTGGTCAAACCCAGCAAGTATCAAGAAACGTACACTTTTTGTAATTATTTAAAACTGTGTTTGTCTTACTTGAGGGATGCCAGTCCGAGAGGGTTCTAATTGTTTCATTTATATCTGGCTTTCTTCTTTATGTTTATTCAAATCTTACAGAGGTTTATATTTATACTTACCCAAATGAGGAACAACCACCTTCTGATCTGAGAAAGCTGTTTTCCTAGACACCATGGCCAGGAATGCTGAGTATTTAATGCAGCTGAGGCATAGGAAAAAAAAAAAGAGCCAAGAAAGACAGCAGCTACAGATGCAAAGAGGAGACAGCAGTGGTGTTGTGCCCATATAGCACAGCTGTAATTCAGTCCCTTCATGACCCTCAGCCCATCCTGCCCTAACACAAATAAGTTGGATATTTGCTAACTCTGGAGCTGTGATAGTGCAAAATGGAGACAAGAAAGCCTGGTGATAAATACGCCGAGCAAGGTGTCACAGCAAGTCAGATCAGCTTGCAGGTCAACTGGTTTTTACAGCTAGCCCACGAGCCTGTCCCGCTCAGGAACTGCACAGATCCTCCTGACACCAGTGGCCAAGAGAGGACATGCTCAAGCCTTCGAGCAGTGGCACCAAGCTGGTTTGCCTTGAGCCAGCTATGAAGCTCTTGTGGCTAGCTTGGCTAGCACAGCACACCTTGCACAGGTTTCATGAGAATGGTACCCGAATGTCTGAATAAAAATAAACACGGGCAGATTTATGCAGATGTTGTGTGAATATTAGGACAGCACAGCCTTACACCAGTGACCCAGTGTCATGCAAAGCTCATCCTCTTGTGTGCAGCCACTGTTAGAAGATGCCTTCGGTACCAAAGAAGCAGTAGTGGGAAAGAGCAAGCGTAGTATTTAGTGTGAATGTAAAAGGGTTCACTTCCACACAGGCAGTTTTCTCTCAATATCATTTTTTTCTAACTGATAGCAGATCAGAACTACGCTACTGGGGGAATCCCTGTGCCATCTGGAGCATTTCTGAATAGAAGTTTCATAAACCATTACGCAACACTTTTACCTTCATGTGTATATTCCCAGGAGGTGATTGCAGTGGCCTAGGCAATGTGTGTTTGAAATCCTCATCTGATCAGCTCTGTTGTGCATTTCACCATCTTCTGTCAGATGGCTCCACTTGGCAGATCTTGGCAGTCTCACTCTTGGCAATATTTCAAAGTGTAGTTGAGGAACTTTCCCATACCTCTACACAAAGAAGTAACATGGATTTCTGTTTCCCTTCATGGGTTAGTCACATTGTGAGTCATAACACAAAACACACAGCAGCACTACCAGATTCACCACCCTTCAGAGATGGGGAAAGGACGGGGCTGGCACTTGGTACCACAGTCCTGCCCCCCAGGGTGTCATCCACCAGTTCTGTTCAATCATCCTGTAGGTGTCCAAAAGCCAGCCCAGGAGGAGAAACAGTGTGAGTTCCCTTTCCCTGAGACATCACCAAGAAAAAAAGCAGGTTTCTGAGCTGTCCCTGCCACACCATCAGGGTTAGCACAGCTATTCTCTGCCTTCATCCCAGAGTGATAATCTATCTAGCTGGAATTGGGTCTGCCACCCCATGTGAAAACCATCCTGTTCCCATCCCATTGCCTTTAGACATTTTTGGTCAGCTGAGGAAAGCAAAGAAGGGATGCCCACTCCCCTCCTGTAAAGCCCTTCATGATACCATTGAAGGAAAAACGGTAGGTTGGTAATTAGTGGAGCATTGATTACTTTGTGGTCCCCAAGAAAGACATATCCTGGCATATTGCCTGTGAATAGCTTCTGCAAATACAGAAGTTTCTTGTTGTTATATAAATGTCTCCATCTCTTCATTGGCTTTCCAGAGAAGTGCCCTGCCTCCCCAAATGTCTCCAGCCAGCACAGTACCACCACAACTAGCAGCATCCTTGTAGCCTTGCTGTACTCCTGCTTACCAGCAGCAGAATTAAGGGCAGCAGGTACTGAGCTGATTCCAAGTTACAAATATACTTGACCTCTTACTGCAACCTGTCAGTGTGCAGGGACATTAATTGGTGTCTCTCCTCTATCCAGAGAGTGCATTGAGTCAAATGTCATGATATCTATATGAGTAAGTCATCTTTGAGATCTCTCTATCAGAAATATATTTCTTGATATTTACTGGGCAGTAGAGACTGACAGACAGAAAGATAGATGCATGCATGATGGATGGATGGATGGATGAATGAATGGATGGAGGAAAAGACCAATGAACACTGAAACTGTGTGGTCTCATTGCCTTTGAAGACCAGACTGATGTGGGATAGCCCATGTGACTATCATAAAACATCTCCTGATGGCTGAAGTGGTCAGACTGCTATTCTAGCACCTATTCAGAAAAGTCAGAAGTTGGTCACTTTTCTGTAAGTTTTCCTCATAAACCACAAAAAGAGGAAAAGTATCTTAATTTGTGACCCATAACAGTCTTTTTGTGAGCTCTTACAGGCTCGACACAGGAGAGGATGTCAGCCTGTTGATGGCAACACCCAGCATCTCAATCAGCCTTGCTGTTTCATCCTGATAGAACTCCTGTATATGAAGCTCCCTGTAGCTGTTCCTCAGAGGTGGACACCCTCCTCGGACTCCCTGCAGGCCATCCTCCAGACCCAGAGACCCTGGAGGCACTTCACCACTGCTTAAGCACAGTTGTTTTTTTAACCTCTCCATTGATTTATAACTGCTCCAGGCAATAATGATCCTGTTAGCTGCATGCTCTCGCTTTCATTAACAAGTCTTCTTTTCATCCTCACAGTCTATGAGACCTTCTTGTGCCTGCATGTCTGTTTCAAAGCAGGTTTATAATCTGCAGAGCAGGAATTGTTTTACTCTTTTTTCTTCTCTTTTTTACCATGGTATGTGGCAAACGACAGCATATGGCAAACCTTCCTGTGTGCATCTCTGGCAAAGCCCACTGCACAAGTTGAAGGCTCGTCTGCGTGGAGCAAAAAACACAGGCTTGTGGAGGTTAGCTGGGGGAAAAGGACCATCTCAGGGCAGGGACTTCTAAAAGGTTTGGCAGTGGCTCAGCAAATCTTTCTCACTCTTCTTTTAAAAGCACATTTCTAAATGTGCTGCCTTGAGGCCAAAGAAATTCCCAGAACAAACATGAATTTTTCAGGAGGATGGAATGTGTCTACTGCTGTTCTTTAAGACACAAAGGAGACAAAAAAGGGCAATTTTCTGACTTCAAAGAAGATATTCTTAGTATAAACTTCCAGAAATATACGCAGACAAACACACACAAATACACTACATACATAAACATGTGTATGTGATTCCCACCATCACAGTTTTGACAGATCCAGCCCCACTGTTAATTACCACAGAAGCCTGGCAAATCATCTTCATTAACCACTTGAGCTGGAAGTAAAGCACTTTCTCTCCCAAGAAAGTACTAACTGACAAAGGGGAGTGAAAAAAGCCAAGCAAAACTTTCTTTGCTTGTTAGCAAAAGGCCCACTGTTCTTGCTCCCTTTTCATGCTCAGTACCTGGAATGGCTGCAGAGTCATTATCAGGCTGTTTGGCAGGGCTGGGGAGTGGAAAATTATGCATGGCACTCTCAGGGCTAATGGCATGTGCCACCATTCAAGGGAACATAAAACTCATACACCTGGCCTGCATCCAAAATTACAACCTTATCCCCCATGTCACATAAACATGATTAGGAAAATATTTTTTTTTCCTCACTGACTAAGCATTAAATCTTAATCAACATGCTGCTGAACTGAGAAATGCTCTTTGTTTCCAGCAGTGGATCAGTCCCCCATTGATGACGCAGGCTCCTGATTTTCTGTCCTTCAAACTTCCCCCTCTGCACAGGGTGCTCAGCTGGCACAGCATCAGTGCCCAAATTAGCAGTCAGGGTGGTGCAGCAAATTCAGCCTCCATGGTTTGTGGGAGTCACAGGAGTGAGGTCAGGATGGGACAGAGTGTTTTGAAGTAGCTACAGACCAACATAGTCATTCTCTCTCTATCCTTGCCTATCCACCCATGTACATAGACTCAGAATATTTCCACTCTGATACAAAAACCTGATGAATGGAGTCTATGCATTTCATCAGCTGTTCCTAAAGGCTGAAGCCTTAGCAGGCTGTGCACTTCTAATGGAGGTCAAGACATTAGTGATTTTTTGCAATAATACGGAAAAAATACATACTCCTCTGTTAGATGGCTTTCTGGCAAAGAAGTCTGATCTCTGCTTCTTCCAGATACTTCCATTTTGCAATGTTTCACAAGGGGGGATCCAGCCATTTGGAAGTGGATATAAACAAATAAAATGAGTCTCTACTCCTGTTACTGACATACATTGCTAACACTTCTCTTCACACACATCGGAGGAATGATGCAGCCTTTTAGGTAATTTACTACTCATGAATAAAAATAACAAACCTAGAAGAATCAAATCCCCTCAAGCCAATTCATTCTCACATCTAAACAGAAACCATTTGAGTAACATGGTCAAACTTGTATTCAGCTTTTCAGAAAACGAATTTGGAAAGGAATTCAAGGAGCCCCCCAATCCAACCCAATGCCCTACACTCTACCACTGGCTAAAGTTAGAAAAATTTCACATCTGGGGTCAAACTAGATTCCATGTATAGAGAAAATGATCCAAACAACTGTGACTGATCAACATTTTATCTGACAATTATTTTTTTCTAATTGGATGTTTTCAGCTGCCAGCACAAGTGTAAATTCTCCTCACTTCAGGTAGGTAAATATTTCCTCGCAACAGTGCCATGAAAAACAGGCCCACTGTGAGTCATTTTATCTCAGGCAATTTTTCATAATAGGACTGCATGGAACAGACTCCTCTTGTTATTGGTGTGATATCAGATAATAAAATAAATAACTTGCCACTTTTGTAAGCAGAAGGGAAACAGAACAGATTTATAGCACTGGGATTTGGAAACGCTTGTTACTTGCTTGTTTCCCATTTTGTGTCTTCTCAAGAGGTTAAACAAAAATATGAGTAAGTGTCTTTCTGCAAAGAGGTACAGGGGAAACAACACTGTGTATCAAATTGAGACTTCAGAGGGGAATTTCAATCAGCATATTATCAAAATGTTCTGACAAAGTTTAAAATCTCTAGAGATAAAAAGAGTTACTAGAATCATACAGCTGTTTGATGCTCATCTGTGATTGCTCTAAGCAGGCGAAAAGGGAAAAATTTATGTGATCAATTCTAGCAGAAATTAAGGAACATGAAATAGAGGAAGGAAAGAAGAGGAAGGTGCAACAAGCAACATAATAAGCACCAGTGGTGGAAAGCTAAAAGAAAATGCTTTAAAGTAAGAAAGAAGGTACATATATTTCATATCAAGATGAAACCTGAGAGCATATTACTCTAAATTCTTCATTTTATGATGTCCTCTGTGTGTGTGTTAGTCAAACACAGGTGTGATTTGGGTTCAGAACAGGAGCAATGTGTTCAGCTTTAGTATGTGCTCAAAAAGGATAAAATAGAAATAAAAGTAAGTAAGTAAAGCAAAGCTCAGGCATACACAGTCTCCTTCATCTACAAAGCCTCAACAAGTCAGAGTCCCTCAAGGAAAAGGACAAAGTGCCAAGGGAGAAGAACGAACAGCAGAGTTGGCTGTAGGGTAGATATAGGGTCAGGTAAGGCAGTGCCAGATGCCCATGAAGGGGACTGCCCCCTTAGTGCCAAAACAGGGTGAACCCAAACTCTGGCTTGGGGAGATTGATCTCCTCTCGGCTGTGAGGCTATAGGGAGTACCCCAAGTGGTGCAAGACACACAGCAGCACTCAGGAAAGGCTCTCTGAAGAAAATAATGATGGTTATGAACAACCTGAACGCTGGAAAGCTTTCCAGGCTACGACATTAGCAAGGGAAGCAGCCTCCACAGCTGCTCAAGCCTTGCCCTGGAGGTCTGAGGCCACTCATACCTCCACCTACTCTCCAGGGTCACAGGCACCCAACCAGGGTCCTAGAGGGAGCTCCTGCCTCCTGCAAGCTCTGCTCTCTCCTTCCACTCCTCTGGCATTTTCTGTGCGAAAAGGAGCGGACATGTCAGGGTATAAGCTCGGCCCCTATTTTTTCTCACATCCTGGAGGATATTGTTTCTTTCCATGTGTTGTATAGGATGCTCAGGCAGAATCACGTGCCTTGCCCAGCCATCAATAGTTGGATGTTTAGGGTAAATGTTGCAATACTCCTCAGACTGCTGCTTTCCTGCTCTGCTGTTCTCCCAAAAGGCCACTCAAGATATATCAAAGCCACTAACTCAGTGTGTTTGCTTTGCACAAATTCAATTTAGGAGTTTCTCATTAGTTTAGAGACATGATATACTGAAGATTTCAACACTGTTAAGTACAACGCTGAGAGAGATACTTTGCTTATGTCTCATTCTGACTTCAATTCATCTTTCATGCTACTTGACACTTATTTTTGAGTAGTATATACTAGTATGGAATTACACGCTAACATCTCATGAAAAAGGAAAGTTTCTTCTTCTGTGAGTTGCTTGAGCACCATGTAAACCATGGAAAGAACAATACTGTATTGAATTGCCCCTAAATTGAACATACTGAAGGAAAAAAAAAGTCAAGATATCTCACACATCAGAAACAATTTTAGAAACTTTCGGGCTTTAGAAAGCCTTCTAAAATGCATAAATGTTATGTTTTAATACAAGGAAGAACTATTACCAAAAAAATCATCACTCAAACATATTTGAAATGTTAAAAACTACAGAAGGAAATCAGAAAAGACGAAAAATCAGGAAAAAGATAAGCAGCAACTGAAGTTGAACTTTAAAAACACATGACAGCTTCAGGCTTTTCGTTGAGTCTACTACACACAAAACTGAAACATGTTTGAAAAAAATTGGCATTCAGAGGTATCGAAATAATTCAGTTACTGCCATCACTCACTGAGAAACATGACGTTTCATCATACGAGTCATCTCTGCAAGGAAATGGGCACAAAATGTACTGTGAAGCACACTGAGAAGCCACAAATACAGGACCCAAAGAGAGAGGGAGTTTCTGATGTGTAACAACAGCATGACAGTGGCTAATACCAACTGTGATAAAGCCTTTAGCTTGGAACGTGAGATGGGCCACCAAAATGAGGTGGAAGTACTGCTGGCACCTCCGTGGAGGAGACCCACTCCAGGTGGGAAGAAGACATGGGAATATTTTCCTACCCGCTCTGTGGCTATTTTTTAACACATCTTGGATGTGTTAATAAACCCAATTGCTGCAGCAACTGGACTCTTACCCTGTAGCACAGCAATAAAACAAGCTTGCAGTAAAACAAGGGAACTTTCCAGGGCTGTCCCGCTCTTTCTAGGGCTCACCAACCCATGGCAGAGAGGGGCACTTGTATCTCATTTCAGTGCATTTTAGATTCCCCCACAAATCCGTAACTGTCTGTGGAGGGTGTTGGCTGAGGGCATACCAAGCCCTCAGCATCAAAGCAAAGGCAGGTCAACTGTTTGGATAAAATTGCTGCTGAGCATATTAGCACCTGGAGACCGGGTAAGGCAGCTCACATCACTATCATGGTTTCTTCAGTGAGGTGTTCCTCAGTCTGGCTGTCCAGGTGGGCATAAATCTTTCCTTTGCTCAGGGGAGTCTAAATCTGTGCTATCGTTTCCACTTGGTCTGGAGTCCCCAACCCTCCAGGCATGCCCTCCACTGCAAATGAGGACCTTCTGGCTTCTCTCATTGCCAAGATGGGAGTGTGAAACTTTTCCATCTGAAGCTCTTGCTTCTGGACTTCCCCAGAAGCAGCACCCCCAAAATTGCACATACTGGCTCCAAACAGCAGATGCTTCTTCACAGCGGCCCCTTTTCCCTCGTGTGTTGCAGCTAATGCCCTTGATCCCTCATACCCCAGAGACCCAAAATGCAGAACTTGTCCAGGAGAACAACAGGCCAAAAACTTCCTGCAGCATTAAGTACACACAGCTTGTCCCACGCAGTCTGCCACCGCCACTGGAGCTACGCCTACTGCAGTGGAGTTATGTGGCACAATTCAGTGCAGTTCATGACCCTTTCCTCTCACTGTGCATCGTATACCCTTTGTTGCAGACAGCTGTTATTTATTCTAAGACTGTCTCAAAGTCTTCCTCAGAAAAATCCTCCACTATTTCAAAAGCTGTGATTTTCTTTATCTCCTTTTTTGTTTCATGATCATACTAGAAAATTGCTGGAGATTTTTTCTGCCTTCACTTCTAGAAATCACGACCGCATTTTGCTTGCAAACAAAGCAGCTGAATAATCTTACAGTTAACCTCTTCCCTTAAGGAGACATTTTTAACTTTTTTTGCTTTAAGGACTTTGCAATGAAAGTCCTTGATCAGCTAAAGAACATGTGCTAATTAGTATTTCATTATGAATTTCCAGTGCATATCTCTCCTATGGAAGTATTAAAAAACTCAGTCTGCCTCTTACCATCTTTGTGGTCATTTGAAAAATTGTCTTGCCTCGTGATGACACATGGAATCTCATCCAGAAACAGCCCAGATTATGTGAAAGCAGTATCCATATAAAAAGCTTTCAAATGAAAGCAGAATGGAATATTCACTTTAAACAGGTCTTGAACAAACAATTTGTACAAGAGTAGAGAAAACAGCAAAATCAAAGGAAGTAAATAAGTTCCAGAGGAGTGGCTCATTACAGTGGAAAACAATCAACCACATCTGGTCCTGCAGGTGGAAGTTTGCCTCCATCACTCCCAATCAAGACCCCCTAACAGTACAAGTGATATACTACCTGTGATCATGGTGGCTTTTGATTCCTCAGCAAGAAAGGACCATATAAACTTACAAAAGAAAGTCAAGGAGTAGTCAATTAGAGGATTTGTCTCAAATTTGCCTATAGGGGTGTTCAAAAGCCCAAAGATGTGGATGTAAGAGAAAAGAGACCACTTGACTTATCAGAGGTGGCGTACAGCCAGTCTGGCCACAGCAACTGCTTTAAGAAGGACCAGGAGACTGTATTCAGTTCCCTTGTGTCCTCAACAGGTTCCCTTGAAAGCCAAACATTGCTCAGCAGGGGGTTGTACTTACATCCTTCATCGTGTGATCTCCCAACAGCTGAGCACAGAGGAAAGCTATGGATTTCCTAACCACAAAAGAACACATGTCTGGAATCAGATTCCTTGTGGGTGACAACGGTAAAATTGAGAGCTAAGCTCTTTTTGAGTCATTCATCAGCTCAGATGTGAGTTGTCAGCCATTTGAAGGTTTTCCACAAAAGCTGCCACACAGAGTCTGTGCTCTTTATCAGTTCTCCAAGTATAGCAGTGGAGATGTGTCAGACCCACCATTTTCATTTATTAAAACTTTATTAAAACTGCGTTTGACAAACTGGAGGAAAGTTCTAGATATAACTGAATATTAATTAACCTTCTTGCATTCTCCTAAACCTCCAGTTCAAAGCAGTACATATTAGAAAATATAAAGGGAATGATTCTTTTTCACTGTCTGTCTTTCCCTGGACTCTAACCCAGGCCACTTCCCTGATGCTTCAGAAACCTCTAAAGCTTCTGTCCAGAGCATCAGTTATATACCCAATTTTAAAGCAAAATTATTAGTTGGACATAATCAGAGAACAACGAAGGCTTTTAAGATAGGTCCAGTTTCTCACCATTTTTAGGTATCCTACTCAGGGGTCAGGGGCACATGGTTTTATGGCTTTTTGGAGGGGAAAGGTTGGAGCATTGAAATGTAGCAGCAAGTTGGCATTGCTGGGCTGAAGCTGTGAGAACTCATCTCCTGGTGGTGTTCCCCATGGAAGCCACTACTCCTGCCTGAGCTGCTCCCCAGCAGGAGTCAGGCCCGCTCAGATCTGCTGGCTGAACTGCTCTTAGGAGGGCTCCTGGTCCCATTTTGGTCAAATCACTCTCAGTGAATCCAAACAGTTTAATAGAGAGACCTGAGATTCACCAGCCCAAGTTCCCTACAAAGTCAACAGAGAGGAAAACATTTCTGTAGGTCAGCTCAGGCTTCCAAGGTCCAAGTGTGGACATGTCTGCTTCTCCCTTTGTCCCATGGAGTCTGAGGCAACTGCACCCCTGAGATGGATGGTTAGGAGGAGATCAACAAGGTAAAGGTGGACACGAGACTTAGACAGGCTATTAGGTTCTGCTGCACTCAAAGTCAAGCGCAGTTTGGAGGGACTGGAGACACTCGACAGGGAAGTGGCTGGAAGCATCTGTTTGGGGTGATTACAGCTGGAGCAGCCTCTGAGAAAGGGGATGGGTGCCTCCCCAAAGGGTACAGTATGTTCTTGACCATCAAAATTGGACAATCAGCTGAAATCAGTGGGAATTTTGCCCAAGTACTACAGGGCAGGAATAAAAAATTAAAAGCACTGTAGAAATCTGTAATGTATTTACTGTAGGGAAGCTGAAGGCACAACTGTAATCCCACTCATGTTCTTTTTTATAAAAGTGCATCATCATTGGCTTTTCACAAACCTGTTATGTAAAGAGTACTAGTGAGGTCTTTGAGTCATGTGAGGAGAGTCCAGCTCCTCGCGGACCTCCAGCAACTTAGATATTTTACCTAACTTATAATGTAAAGCATAACTGGAGGGAAAGAAATCCTGGGAATTAATGGGTGTAACTCCACTATAATCAGTAGATTACAGCACTGACTACAGGCCTCAGTTCAACACACAATATTTTTTAGTGAACTAGATGTCAAAAATAAACAAGCCTTTTCTATAATTTTAGGAACACAAAGTGTCCAGGTTCTGATTTTTCAAAGCTACTCCCAAGCAAAAGGCAGGGAGTGATAATGAGATATTTCAGGCTAAGAAAACAGCAGCAAACTGAAAAGCTCAGAATGAAAACACTTGGACAACCTTCTTTGTCCAATAACTCATGATTTAGGTATAATATTCTGGCCCTGAAACTAAAGCTGAAGGAGGTTTTATTACAAATGCAGCTGCATTTTTAATTAGACAGTGAAAAGTAGTAGGAAAAAATAGCATAGGAACAATTTTGTATGGGGACTGCGTGACCAAAAAGCTGCTTTTCAATTCTAATGTCAATGATTTTGTGCTCTAGTTTCCTTCATCAACTGACTGGGGACTGTTTTTCAAGTCATTAGGAACTAGGAACATACCAATTTTATTTCAGAATCACAGAGAAATGGTACCAATAAGAAAAAAGGTGGAGGTTTTATTCTTGCCTGAACTGATTGTGCATTGCTTAAACTGGGCTGATACAGTGGCCATGCCTTTTTTGCTACTGCTAGACAGAAGAGAGGAATTAGACTGCATATGATATTTCCAGACAGCAAGTCACAGACCGAACTTGTGGAAGTGGTAGTTCTTTGTGTTTCCATAGCAACCCAAGCTCCTCTTGTCAGTAATTAAAATTAACTCCAGAGTTTTATTGGAATACCAGGAGTTGCCTTCTCAAATGATAGGGACAAAAGAGAAGCAGCAATATCTGCAAAAATAATAGATTTCTTTATACAGCTCAGTCATTCCTACAGCAGCTTTCAGCCAGACCACATCCTAATCCTTACCTCCTGCATTACTGTTTCAGCATCTATTTGACTAGCAGTGGGAAATCGTATCTAGAAGATTTTAACCCAACTCCCACCGCAAGACCGGAGTCTTGCAAATGCATCCTGCTGCTGACACACGGTTCTCCTGCCTGGGCAGTCCCAGGTATGCCCTCCTGCCTGTCCTGACAGCTGTCTACTCTAGGTAAAAAAGGTGAGAACAACAGCCTTTCTCCAGATCAAGCTCTCCTAGAGCCCATCAGCCCCCGAGGACAGGGCTGGTGAGAAGGTGCATCCTGTGACTCCTAAAAACTCGATAGAAAAACCCATTGAGACAGCCTTGCCAGGCTCTGACACGGCTTTAAGGTGGCTCCTTTCATTCCTAGTGAGCTAGCACCCCTGACCTGTCATCCCCAAAGCAATCATCTCTACCACAGATCACATACAGGGGCAGGGTGCAAACTGCAGCAAGCAGTGCTGGTGTTGGGGAGGGGAAAATTGCAACCCTTCAACTCTCCCCAGCCATCCACTCCTACAAAAAGCTCCCTGGCAAAGCACTTGTCTCACAGAATATATCTACATCCTATGTAAAGAGGACAGGGAAAAAAAGCCCATCACTAAGTCCCCGATCATCAAGCACTGCTTCAGTTAGATAATTTCTTGGCTTTGTCCTGAACCTTCACTGGCTGTCTGCAGAGCAGGGTTTGGGCACACACGCTGAGATGGTTCATTGCAGGAATTTTCCCAGATGTGACTATTAGACTGATTTGACAAGACAGCACAGTGTTTGGCTCCCTGAGCCCCACCAGCTCTCCAGCACTATCCTGGTGGCTTTGCGACCTCACATCTCCTCATGCTAAATGTCAGCAAAACATACTACCAGGATCATGTGAAAAAACCACTGCTGTGGTGGGCTGCCGCACTTTGCTCATTTTCCTTTAGACAAGTGGAACTGGAAAAACACAGTAAAAATAATAATCATAGTTTTATGTACAATGTTTCCTTTGTGGGGCCCAGTGGGGAGCCAGAGCCAAGTACTAAGTGTAGATGCAGCCAGTCTGCTCTGGAGGGAGCAAAACAGGCATGAACCAGCCTGTTCCCCTTGGCCTCCCACACAAAGATCAGTCCTTGGCTCTCTTTTATTTAATAGTAGGGATGTATACAGAGAGTACCGAAAATCAGTCCTGTGTCCAAAACCTCCTAACTTAATAGAAAAGTAAATAATTTTGCTTCTCAGAGAAAGCTGTATTTTCCAACTGTCTAAGCATAAATTGAAAGTCATCTCTTAGGACCATAGCCTACCACCAGCTAGCATCTCCAGCAAAACAAATCATCATTAGTAGCTCAGAAAGTCATTAGGTAAGCCAAAATAAAGTGTTATATTAAGAAAATGTATTTTCCTAATGTCTACTCCAAGAAGATATCTGCTAACAGCAAAAGAACTACCTGCATTTCATTGTAGTAAATCAAATAAGGCAGGAAATTGTAACACTGATGATTTATATCTTTAGAATGAATGGGATTACAAAATACATACACACACAAATGTGTCATGAGCTCAGTAATAGCATCAAAACTATATGCAGAGAGGTATATGCTGTTATTTGGTACTAAAGAGAATATCCTACCAAAACTATCATTGGCAAAACTATACCTTCTGCAATGAAGTCTTAAGGGGCTTCTATGGAAACCACTGACTTCAACAAAGTCTGGAACTGGAACTGTCTGGGTTTTAAATCTTTTTTTAAACACAATTTGAAGGAAAATGCAGGGTCTTTTTTAAGATTGTAAATCAGCTTTCATTTTCTATTTGCCTGTTTCCTCTTATTTAGATAATAAATACTAGGAAAATTTTGCTTTTTCCTAATTTTTATCCCAGAAAGCCTGAAAGCACCAGTTCACGAATTGCTCACAGAGCAGACCAAAAGTGCCCCAGAGCTATGATTCAGTAATCCCAGTCACACTACGATTATTGTGTGCACCACTTCCAACTCTGGTTTCATGATGAAACAAAACTCTGGTACAGGCACAAACCGCAATTTCCAGGAATGTCTGTACAAGCAGCATGACGCAGTGATGAGCATTCAGGGCTCTAGAGCAAGAAGGGTCATGGTCTTTTGGAAGCGAAGTCACATTTAGAAGTCTCCATGATTATTTCTTGCAGCTTGTTATAAAATGTTATCAATAGTCAAAATCCTGCCAGGAGTCAGGATATTTTTCAAAATAAGGTTGTATTGCTCCAGGGTTGTATTGGTTGTATTGCTGTGCTGCTGCATTTGACTGCTTCCTTTCCCTCCCACTTGAAACTTGATAAGATCACGGTGGGAAATGGAGCATAAGATGGACAAACAATGGTTCTTCTACTTAGTGAGAAATGCAAACAGGAATAGAGGAAATCCTACATTTCCTTACGAAGATAACTTTTCAAATAAGACTTTAAGCAAATGTGCAGATCCTAGTCACAAGGGGAGCCTGACGTGAGCCAGGCATGAGCCCCTAAGTTCATGTGTGTTGTAAAGGGACATTTACGCCTCTATATAAAAGGTGTCTAACCAGTGCCAAAGCAGAAATCCATATCCAGATCTAGTGTGCAAAGGACTTAATGCCAACAAGCATTAAACTGTGACGTGGTCGTGCAGGCTGCCCAGAAACCTCTCTGGCTGCTTCACTGCAGCATTGTTCCTTGGTGAGGGGCACATGTTTGGGAAGTACCCTCTAGATTGCTAAATGTGTCTCACATGTGCAAGAGGGACCCCTGCAGCCTCCAGCAACAGAGTTACACTTCTGCCTGTGCCCCTCAAGCAATGCACAGTGTATGCACTCTGCCAGGGGATTTTTTTCAAGGATGGGGTGGGTTGCAGAGCCAGAAATCTGTGCAAATGCGACATCATCCCAAAACCCGCCCCATGGGCAAAATTTCCACATGGAGAAAGAGAGTATGTGCAGGAGAAGAGGAATGCATCAGCAAGCCCACCCCAGCCCATCTGGCCAAGGCATCATCAGGACAACTCAAGTTTTAAAATGAAGCACATGCTAAAGAGTTTTGTTAGAAACCCTAAGCCGCTCACCATGTGAGCAGCAGCGCAACTTTCCCAAAGCAAGTTGTCTGTGAAGTTGACTGACTGTCTCTCTGCACAGGATACAGGTTAGTTTTAATGTACACAGTTCAGGGACTTTTCGCACCTATCACATCAGTCCTACCATTTCACTGGTTCTTCGCTTGTTATTATTACAATCATTCATTCTTCCTAAGAGGCACAGCCTCCTGACTTGCTGAAAGACCAGTGAAAGGTGCGTCTGATGTAGGCTGCCCTTGAGGGCTTTCTCCATTCTAGAAACATCCCAGGAACATGGTGGTGCTAGGGGGTACCAGGGGTTGTGCCTGAGTGGGATTCAACTGGCCAAATACAGGCACTGTATACTGCATTAAGCACTGCCAACTCCTTTTACAGTCAATGGAGAAAAACTCATTTAATCCTGTGCACACACTGGAGAGTTTTTGAATGAATATGTCTGTAAAATCAGGATCAGCACACATAGAGAAATCCAAGTCTTCATTTAACTGCCTGTGCACAGATGTCTGGTGCAGTAGGACGCAAGGACACATGAACTGAGCACTTTAAGTTAGGTGAGACCAAGTTCATCTCATGCAACTTAGGGTTTAATATAGGATTTCAGCAAAACAGAAATGGAATTCAAACACCTTCATTCAAGTACCCACATGCACAACACACTTTTCTTTCACCTCAGGGAGAGTTACATGTTTCAGAGCCAGGTATTACCGTGCCAATTTTTTCTGACCAGACAAAATTCAGGCCAGCAAAAGCCTGCCCAGAAATTGGAAAGCAGATCTCTCCGCATCACATGATGAAAGTAGGAAGGAGAGGTGAACCCCAAATCTCCACACTGCCACCTGGAGAGCCCAGTGCTGCAAACACCTTTTCCACTCATCCTTCATAACAGGATACACTCAGCAGCAGCAAGCAGAAGCAGTTCTAGCAGAGGCAGCCAAACACACACAAACTCTGTCAACTGTGCTGCCTGGTAGAAGTATATATGTATATAATATATATATAATATATAATAATGGCCAGTCTTCGCGAGCGAAGATTTGGGAAAGGTCATTAACCTTTCGAGCCTGTGTAGTGGATTTTTTAGGTGAGACACAGCGTGCGCTGAACTGAGCCCACCCTTTAATCCTGAGGTTCATCTGCCGGGGCCGAGCAAGCTTGGACAGTGGCAGTGAGGTCTCAGGACGTAGGTTTGTTTAGAGTGACCTTCTCTTAGATGGATTGCCTTACAGGGCTGACGAGCTCCATCTGCCCGGGGGGCTGGGAATCGAACCCGGGTCACAGCGGTGAGAGTCCAGCACCCTAACCACTAGACCACCAGGGGCCCCCTGCCTGGTAGAAGTGGAGAGAGGGATAAGTGCAAGAAAAATTCACAGATATGGCTTCAAAACCTCAACATCTACTCTGAAGGGGTTAAACCTGTTCTCTGTGTCTCTCTGACTTGTTAATAATGAAAAAATTTCCTCCTTTCCTCCTGCTTTTTTATACACCACTACACAGTAGGATTCCAACATGCAGATGCAGCTTTATACATTTTGTCATGGTTGGCTGCATTTTTCAGAGCTCTTTCTTTTATCTTCATTAAACTTGAATAAAAAGAAGTCTATTAAAAAATGCAAAGAACTCATTTTTCAAAATCAACCCTGGCCTTCAACTTTTCAACGTTAAAGCACTGTTTCTTTTATTTGTTTTAATCCCAACTGCAAAAGAAAGGAAGAAACCCAGTTGGAGAGTGATTGAGAACATAAATGCCTCAGGACCAAGCAGAACACTCCAACAATACCTGCCCCATTTGCCAGGCTGGGCTCTCTATGGTTAGTAGTGGGAGGAAGACCTCTTCCTAACAGAGCCATCAAGAGGGTGGTTGGGCACTGGAACAGGCTCACCAGGCAAATGGTCACAGCACCAAGCCTGGCAGAGTTCAGGAAGTGTTTGCACAATGCTCTCAGGCACATTCTGTGGTTCTAGGGCCTGACCTGTGCAGGGCCAGGAGTTGGACTTCGATGATCCTTGTGGGTCCCTTACAACTCCAGATATTCTATGATTCTGTGATTCAGAACAAGACAAACTCTGGAGCTCCAGCACACCCTCTATAGAGCCCTTTCTTTCTCTGCCTAGTATCGGGTGCCCAAGGTTAAATCCCTCAGTCAGCTGTATAAATATCCCCTGATGTGCACTAAACTTTTTCATAGCTGTAATCAACTCTTTAAAGAGCACTTGGCTATATCTTCAGAAATTGGATCAGAGCAATCTGATATCTTCAAACCAGACATGACAGAAATTTTGGATAAGGTTTGGTTTCACAACTAGACACCCATTTTCAAGGTGACCTTGTGTCTTGGGCTTCTAAGTCACTTAGGTTATTTTTCAAAGGTTAGCAAGCAATAAAAGCCTCATTTTTAAAAAGCTTAGTGCATGGGGTTAGACAGGAACTGTTGCAAACTGTCAGTGTTCTCCTCACGTCAACAGGGCAGGCAACGACATTTGGCTTGGGCAGCAGCCAGCAGATGCACAAAAGCTCAGGATTTCTTGAAACTTTGAGACACTTGTATAGATATCTGAAATGACAGCTTGGGTTTCTGGGGGAGATGTCCAAGGAGCACAAACAGACAGCATAGGGGACCCTGCCAGGAGATTACAATGTCTCTAAAGTTGAAAAGAGCATTGTCAATAAGCTTGGTCGATGCACTTGAACTCACTGCTTTACAGAATAACCCTTTCCACCAGGCTCTGTTGCTGCAAACGAAAATATGACGAGAGTGTGAGCATAAGATGTCAAACTAGTCAACACAATGTTTTCAAACTCACGGTAACAGCAACCAGAACAGCTGCTTTGTCTAATATTTTCCTTCAAGCAGAGAAGAGCATAGCAGCATTCCTGTCTTGGCATATCATGTTACACCGCAAAAGTCTTCAAGAGTTTTTAAGCATTTTTTTGCTGTGAAGCATTCAAAGTAAAGGGATCAAAGATCAGGAAATACATGACACCTGTTCATTCCTTATATCTGATGGAGTCTGGCAGTTGGTTTGTGTTGTCATTGGCTTCTGCTCATTTCCTGCTCCAGCCCAGAAAAACAATTTTTTTATGACTACTTAGGAGGAAGAATCGGTTCAGATGCTTCAGACCTAAACTCAGATCTGCAGCTGACCCTTCCTGAATTAAAGGGAATATCCCTCATTATTGGAAACATCAGCCAGTGCTCTAAAAACCATCTGTCATTTAAACCATGTTGTCTTTGTCCAAGCCTTTTTTTATGTACTTTAATTTTCACATCAGAATTGTGAATATCTTCAGTTAATCGCAAATATCTTTAGTTAAGCTGACTTTTTAAGGCAGAGAAATGGAGGCAGGAAAGCAAAACATCTTCCTCCGAACCCATAGGGATGCCTGGGCACAGACTTATCCCACCCATGACAGTGAGGAACAAGAGGAGGAAAACCAAGAGTTCCTCAGCGTGATTCAGCTCTCCCAAGATACAGACCACCTTGGGAAATGTCCATCTCTTTCCATCACCATACAGGTAGCCATAACTGGGAGTTATGCTTAACCAAGGGCCACTGTTAAGTGCTTAAATCTGGGGTCACTGGAGAGCTGTGGCAGGTCTGAACACGGCCTGAAGTGAGTTTTGAAATGCCAAGTAATTTAGCTGGACTGTTCACTTTGCTTTCTGCGACCATTAAATTGGAAGACAATACTAAAATATTCTATTCCAAATGCCAGGGGTTTATTATTTGGAGGTTTTTATTCATCTCACAGGAATTTTAACTCCCACAGAACTTGATGAGCCCAAGTAGGTACACTTGTTGCAGAACATGTCTCCTGGTCCCCTCACCAACTTATTCTTTGTGCATACAAAATTGCCCTTGCTAGTGATACTGAGCACAGAAGCTTCTGCTCTTCTTGTGGTATTTGGGAATACTTCCCTTCAGCTGCCTTGTGGAAGCTGAATCATGTTGGAGTAATATTTGTAAAGTATTTTGTTAAACTCTGTCTAATGAAACACCACCAGACAATCTTTTTAAATCAAAGAGACGAATGACAGACTTGGCCTGAGCAAACTCACCATAGTATATGGTGGGCTCCCACTGTGGGTTGCACACTGGAAATATATTTCCAAAACCAGAAGAAGAAAATAAAAAAGTAAAGAGGTTTTCTTACACATGAGCAATGGATGTTATAAAATTTCTCCCTGTTTGAAGGAAAATTAGAGCTTAGATCTTCCAGCTGCCACTAATTCACTTGTAACAAAGCATGATCAATTATTGCTGTAAACAAAGCACATTCCAAAACAATTGAGGCTGAGGCAATAAAACCACCCGTTAGAACAGACACGTTGGACAGGCTCCAGTCAGTATCATTTAGGTGAGTAATGTAGGCAAAGCTCCACTGCAATGTTGGGCATCTGGCTCGGGAGAGGAGGGGGAAGACAATTCAGGCAGCCTGATATACCCCTTTGGATTCTTCTTCTGGAGCCAATGTAGAAGGGTGAGAGCTGCTGAAGACTGGGGGGATAATGCAGGCAGCCCTGGACTGCTGCCTCTCTTGGCTGCACAGAACAGGGGGACATAGTCCTGCCACACCATAGCCCAGGAGGCTGAGAGACCACCTAGAAGATGTCAGAGCTGGGAGGTGGACAGCCCACAGCCTCAGCAGGACTCAGGCCCATGTTACCTCCTCTGTGATAGAGGAGGGCAACTGAGGCCACCTTCCCTCACCGCAGAGGAAGTCTGTAAGGGCAGTTGACTAACCCCACACACTGCACATGGCCTGGGCATGTCCCACTATCAAATCCTTGCTGTGGTTTCCCTGGCACAGCCTCGGCTCGATGCAGTTAGCTCTTTCTCAGACAGCCCCCAGGCATGGCTTGGGGATGGCATTGGCCATGGCAGGGTGCAGTCATCACAGTTTGGAGAGTAAGGGAATACAGCTGTATGAAAGCAAGTCGCACTATGCCAGTTGTCAACACAAAATAACTGTCTCTGGCCCACTGATTTGTTTTTTCAGACGCAGTCGCCACCAAAGCAGGGTCTAGCAGTCAAACTCCCTTTCTCCTAGAAGAGTGCCTAACGTCAAGGCTCAGGTAATGTGTTTTCTAGTCTGCTCCTCACCTGAACTTGTGACAGTTGTCTGAATGGCTACAAAGTGGACCAATTTTGGCAAGAACAGTGTCAAGTGTAGTCACTCAGGCTACTCCATGGCAACAGTCCAACACCATACACCATCTCTCCTTCCCTGAAGGACTAGTACGGCAGATGGAGCCCAAAGTCATGGACTAAATAAAGTCAATGGATTTTTTAGAGGGATGACTAAGGGAATGATATCTGTGTGCTTGTATCAAAAGACAGGAAAAGTGATGGTAGTTACTTGGGATCTATTGAAAAGTGTGAAACCTGGGCATGACATATATGGTATAGAATAAAGAGTAGATATTGTTCTGATTTTGACTAGGATAGAGTTAACATTATTCCTAGTAGCTGATATAGTGCTGTGCTTTGGATTTAGGATGAGAATAATGTTGATTATTGTCAACACACTGATGCTTTAGTTGTTGCTAAGCACTGTTTACACTAAGTCTAGGACCTTTCAGCTTCTCACACCACCCCACCAGCAAGTAGGACGGAATATACATGAAGCTAGGAGATACTGCTGGGATAGCTGACCCAAACTAGTCAAAGGGATATTCCATACCATATGGCTTCATGCTCAGCATATAAACTAGGGGGAAACCTGGCCAGGAGCCACCGCTCAGGAGCTGTCTGGGCATTTGTTGGTCAGTGGTAAGCAATTGCATCGTGCATCATTTGTTTTGTATACTCTAATTCTTGTATCATTATTAGTATTATTGTTATTTTCCCTTCTCTTTCTGTTGTATTAAACTGTCTTTATCTCAGTCCATGAATTTTACTTTTTTTTCCCCAATTCTCTCTCCCATTCCACTGCAGGGAGGGAAGCAGGGATGAATGAGCAGCTGTGTGGTGTTTAGCTGCCTGCTGGGTTACACCATGACACCAAGTAGTTAGGACAGTTATAAAGTATTGGTGTAGGTATTATGTCACATAATTTCCCCACAAGTGAAGTCCCTAGAGGAATGTCTCAAAAGCTAGACTATAACATTAAAACCAGTAGCTGTCACAACCCCAAAGCCAACTGCAGTCCAGCTGCACAATCTTGTCTATTTAGGCTTCTCTAGGGTGAGTTCAGGTAGCTCTTTGTCCCACCCTGGACCGGACCTCAAAATCCTTTGAGTAAAAGTCAGATATTATTATTACGTGCTGATATAGTTTGAAGCTGGCTCCCTGCCAAGTCATGGGATTCGTTGCATCCAAACCTGTCAGTAGACCCCTACTTCATCTACCAGTATGGCCACAGTGAGTAGAAACTCCTTGGGCTTCACGCAAAGCTTTCTCAACTTAACAGAAAGTCTGTTTTGCATTTGAACAACTCGTGCTTGTGACTGACGGCAAAACTGACAGCCAAAGCCCGTGGAGACCTGCCGCAGGAGGTGAGTCGCATCCACACCAGCTGGAGTCTGTTATCCATGGCACAGAAACCATCCCTGCTTCCTAAACAAGTGAGGTTCCATTTGCAGAGATGGCAGGTGGAGGGAGGAAAAGGAGGAATCCCTGTCCTCATCAATGGGCATACATGCTCAAATATCATCTGAAACCTCTTAAGCACAAAGTATCCCAGCTCTCTTTTCTGGTGGCAGGCCTGCCTTTAGAAGCACAGTTTATTTCTTTTATAGTTAGATGTTGCATAAATTCTGACTACATTGTTCTAGATTTGCTTGCTTCTAGCTTTTGTACAGTATCCACCAGCTATCTGCAGACACATGTTTAGAATCATCTTTTAGCTTGTGCTCCTCAGCTCTGCCAAGTCCCAAATAGCATCAGTATTGCAGGTCCTGCTACAGCAGGTCAAAATTTTGGGTTGTTGGTTTTTTTGCTACTCAGGTTATTTTTTAAAAATGACATTTGGAGAACAGGAAGTATCTGATTTATGAAAGTCAAATTAAGCTAGGACCCACACCCTGGCTGTCAGTGTCCTTTTGAGGAAAAAAAAAGAAAAAAGGATAAATCAACAGAACCTTTTAGTTTAGATGCCATTTGCTAAAATGCAACACTCACATTGTCTGCAAATAGCAGCCAGATGAAACTTGTTGGAAGATTAAGTTTCAATTACAGCTGACATTTCCAAAACACCGTGTGATAGAAAAGACATTCATATCCCCAAACCCAGACAGTCACCTCACATCTCCTGTTTCTGGTCATCGGCTGTTCAAAGGGTCATTGCTGGCAAAATCCACTGAAGAGATACAGTCATTGACATTTTTGTGCTCCAGCAATCACAGGAGTCATCAACACTGGAGTCAAAAAAGAAGAATAATCACACAGCACTTCCAGCAGCTTGCAGGATGCTCTAGTGTTCAGCACACATTTGAAGTTGGTGTGATTTCAAGGGTGATATTTGATTGTATAGGCAAGTGAGATATCTTTGCATATGTGGGGAGAGAAGGGAAACTGTTCATCAACCAATAGTAGCTGTTTCTGGAAGAAAGCTATGTCTCAATGTTTGAGTGTTGTTTTTGCATCTCTCACAGACTTCCTATGAGCCTCAGGCAAGCTGTTTATGCCAAGTTTAACAGAAGGCTACAGGAAAGCTTAGACAGGGATGGGTGGCTTGGGTTCTTGTCCTTCTGGGCTTCTCTGGGTTCACCCTACATGGGTATCGAGAGCATCCTCCCAGGTTAACTTCCTAGGTGTCTTTGAAGTTCCTTTCCAGAGAAATACCTGCAAGTTTCAGCTACTCCACAAAACAAAAACAAAAACACACACAAAAAAAAAAAATGGGGTTGGGCTGTTCATCTAAAATGGAGAGATTGGCTGGTAAACTAAGAGGTCATCAAACCTCCAGTCACATCTTGGACTTGGACAGGTTATCTGAGCATCACCATCCCAATTCCCTTGCTGTCTCCCTGGAGAGAGTCTAGGGAGGAATACCTGGATGGGTTTCATAGCTCATGCCTGCCCTGCCACCACACACAGCTGAGCTGGCAAGATGACAGCATATTTGAAAATGCTTACTACAGCTGCAGTGTAGACAGACCCTTTAATTGCACACTTGTGGTTGGGATTGTCTATTGATTATAGCCAATAAAATCAATAGCCTCTTGCACAAGAGGGTCTGTCACTAAGGTTGCTAAATGCTACCAAAATGTCAATTTAAAATAAGTCCAATTATAAGAAAATGGTATCCCTGAAGGTGTATTTTGAGTATTTCTGATACATTTGCAAGCCCTTTGGGAAATGGGACCCTTCCAAGGAATGGAGTCCTTGGAGTGTGGTCGTATGAGTCATAAAAACACTTTATAAAACTGCCTATAGTGGAGCAGATTTGTGCTATACAGAGAAGAACTAAAAATAAAGGAATAATCTAATAAAGAAAAGTACAGGAGGAAGACTAGATGACAGGAATTTTCTTGTAATATGCCCTCAGCTGGACTAAGCAGCTTCTAATTCCACCGATTTAAATGGTTTTGAGGGACAAGCTATAAGGATAGACAAAGGGCTATTTTTAATCTGACTTACTTGAAGATGCATAGCACGCATCTGTCTCATATCTGCAACAAAATGTTTATCTTCATCTTTGGGACAGGAGAATTATAAGATCAATTGAAATAAAAAAATATACATGTGTAATGCCCATCTCAACCTTCCTTTGAAAAATGATAAATATTCTAAAATTCCAAAGCACTACTCATCGTTTTAGCTAGACCATCTCTTTACAAGCAGAAATTTTACAAAACTGCCTGATATGAGAACAGCGCCCGAACTCCCTCACTTTGGAAAGAGATCTTATTTGGGAGGAGGTCTTTTCACAGATCGAGTCTCTCTCGCTTAAGGTTATTTTGTATGCTATTTGGACCATCACTAAAATGGACTGACCCCTGCACCCAACACAGCTACTTAGCCTTCTCATATTTCAAACACCTGACAAAGCTTGGCATTATTGAAATGCATTTCCCAGCTATATAAGGTACCTCAAACCGTCTTAAGATTTATGCACTGCATTAATCGTTGCACTGATGAGTATTTCCTGCCATTTTCTTTGCCTCCCTGATTTCCTCCCTGAGAGCATTTAGCACTAGCCAGATTACTTTGTACATAAATGTTGAGTGCTGATACGTACATAGCCGGGCTATTACTGCCAGCTTCTTGTTCCAAGAGAGACACTGATCCGCACCCACAGCTGAGAGCTCTCCCTCCGACGCCACCTTTCTGATCACAGTACAGCATCTTTCATCCCAAGATGCTTTTAAAATAAGGCTCCTGACCCATACACCAACAGCATTATTGGGCAGCTCTGCACACTGTGAACAGCAAGATCCAGGGGCCCCTCTAATCTACATCAAACATCAGGATGAAATACAGACGGACCATGAATCAGCCTCCCATGAGCAGACTTCAATGGGAGGAAAATCAGATTGCATGGATGTGTTTCAGCCAACCTACTGACGGAAACGACTGAGAGATCAAGACCTCAGGGCTTGCCCTGACCTGGACTGGTTTATATTCTGCACACAGTTGCTGCTTCCCACGAACATTAAATGCAGTGCAGCATGTCAGGAGCAGTATTAACGTGCATCCATAGAGCGTTATACGCCCACTCTGGAGGGAGAAGCAAACTGGTGGAGTAGATACTGGAGACGAGCTGAAAGCCCAAGCAGATTTTTTATGCCTATGTGTGACAGATAAAAATCAAAAGACAAAATCCACTCTTGTGTACATTTTATTCCCATGGAGGGTCTTGAAAAGCTAAAGTGGACCTCCTGGGACTTGATCTAGGCTTTGACGAGCTTCAGTTAGATCGAATGTGAGGTTTATGGTCACTAAACTACCCTGTTTAACTGCACTGTTTCTTCTGTAAAATCTCCAGAGTGCTTCCTTTAAAAATGTGTTTGAGAACACAATTCTTAAATGACTATAAACAAAAAATGCCTCATTATTGGCAAGGAAGCTGATTTACTGGAATAACTTAGATTAGTGGTAGCTTCGGCCTTTTCCTCTGATAATGTGAGTGCAAATACACAGAGCACTCTCTTGTTTTCCTTTAAAATAAATCATTAGCAAGTATTTGGAAACAAAATGGTACAATCATTTCCTACCTTAGGCTGACCTTATTTCTGATAGTCCAGTGCTTTCCACTAATACAATAATTCCTTTTATTGTAGAGCAATATGCAGCTTGTTGTGATACCATTAAGGAGCTCACCAAAGGACACGGTGGAGTGGTTGCCAAGGGATGAGAGACATGATCTCAAATAAGGTCCCCAGTTTTTTCCAGTTGGGGGTCCAAGGAGTATATTTACAGTACACAACAAAACAAATAAGTTTCAAATACAGCCCATGGATAACTGAATAAATATTGAAAAAGCTACTGCTAGACACTGTATTCATATAATACAAATGACAGGAATCCGTTTCAACAGCTGAATGCCAAGCACTATATCTATTCTTACAGTCATAATTTTAACTACTTTTTAAAAACATTTACTCCTTCTCTGCTTACAAAAGGGATAACTTTTAACATGATCCTCCTGTATGTCCTAAAACCAGTTACATGCCTTTTTGACCCATGAAACCAACATTTTTCCAAACTTTTCAAAAGTAAGTCATCATTAGTCTATACAGCATCTCAATTTATACATTTATGAGCTCTTCTAACCAATATCTCACACCTCTCTTTCCCCACTCTGTCTTAAATAATGAAAAATAGACAATTTATTTCAGAATCCAGTGCATTACCAGGAAAATAAATCTATGTTATTTCATGGGACCCTTTCATTACAGACTGCAACCCTCTCTCCAGACATCAACATACATACCAAACAAATTATATCAGCTAAAATCCCTTATTGGTGTGCTCAGATTTACTAGTCTAGCCTCCGAACTGCAGAAAACAGAGTAATAAATCTTATCAGGAAGAAGTTCATCCTTACTATTTCCCCTTGCAGATCAGAAAAACCAGCATTGCAGGCTTATAAATTTGTCATTAGCCACGGTTACAGGCAAGCCATGCGAATTCTTTGCCCAGTGCTGTCTGCCCGCCTGAACGGGAAATGAGCAGGAGAGGCCGGTGATGGTACACGGCTTGCAAGCAAGTGGCATTGCTTTAATGAGTCTCTGTCAGACATCTGCAGTGTTACACATATACAAGAATCTCAGGTACCTCACACTTCTGCTTTGTGCATCCAGCAGAAGCTGAATGCACAATAATTTATTGTCTGTCCATCTATGGCACCAAGGAGTCCTGTTTACCAGCCAGGAGGGTACTATTCCCTCCACCCCACAGTCCTCCACCTTGCACTTCGTTAGAATATTTCTGAGTTAAATTCATTCCTGTTTCTCTGCCTGTAGTGCATAATGCCTTTATAATCCTCCTCCTCTGCAAGATGCAGTGCCCCAGGACTGAACCTCAGAAAGTGAGTGAGACCACCAGCTCTCAAACATGGAAACATCTTTTAGGAGCAGAAGCCTTGTTTTCCACCATGCTCTCTCCCAAACCAGGAGGTGCCCACCTCAGTAGTCAAAAAGGGGTTCAAAAGCCCAAACAGACCAGGGATGTTCCAAGTCTGTATTCTTAGTGTGTCTGTCTCTAGACATGCAGCAGCAAAAGGGGGGCCATGATGGGTAGGAAAAATTATCCGTATAGGACATGCTGTTTAGGGAGAGCATGCAAGTCTAACTACTTTCTCTAATCCAAATTGAATGTCCTCTATTTGCTGATGGATCTGGTGAATGGTAGTTCTGTCTTCACTTTATCCACTGCCTTCATCACTCCCAGCGCTAACTCTTCTCTAACCTGCAAAGTGATCACTAAGCCCTACCCTCTCCTTTCCATTTGTTAAACTTCTTTCCCATTTGTTATACAGTTTTCCCATTTGCCAACTTTCCCATTAGTTAACCAGCTTTCATCCAATATCAGGACTTTCCTCTAGTAAACAAGGAAGTTGCTTACTTCCTTCAGCAACATTTGGTGTTCATCCAAGTATCCACCCAACCAAACACATGGTATCCACTGAATCCCCTCTACTCACATGCTTCCCGACATCTTTCCAAAACTGTAGCATGATGATGGGGCAGGATTCCCTTCCCATGACAGTTCCTTCTCAGGAGTTACGGAAACATGGCAACTTCTCAGCTCATGAATACTCAGAAAACTTATTCTATGTTATTAAGTCCATCATTTTAGAGGGGATAGAAGTCAGGGTCACTAGTTCACCATCCCCTCTACAGTCTCTTGGCTTGTTGAGAATTACACTGGCAATTAACCAATTATCTGGCATAATGACAGTTTGTTAAAAGAGGTTACAAACCTTGGCCAGCATTATCTAACTCATCTACTTGAGCTGATATTTCCCACATATTTCCTTCACACTGATTTCACTCCTTTGACCCATGGGCCCTGAGGAACTCATCCAGTGTGGAAATGTCTTCAGCACTTTCAGTAATGCATTCATAAAGTTTCAATGAGCTGGTCTGCTATGCCTTACTGTCCATGAAGTCCCATTTATCAGTCAGATCCCTTTTATAATTTTCTACTAATTCCTTAACTTTCTTTAGATATACCTAAGGAACTTTTTTACTCTTGGCTTGAGGGTCTTTAGTGAGGTGTTTTCCAAATGCTTTTTTTGGCCCTCTTATTCTCCTGTTTACATTTGAGCTCGCATATTTTATGGTCTTTGCTATTACTCTTATTTAGAAAATAATTCTGTTTTTCTTGTACACTCATCTTTTTCTTCTTTAGAGCCACCCTAACTTTTTATTTACCATATTGTGCTTTAATGGACTGCTTTGTTTTCTTTTTATTTGTGGCACACATCTCATCTGAACTTCCAGCTTTTCAGATTGTTTGGGGTTTTTTGGAGATTGTTCTGTGTGAGTTTTTTGACTCATTACTGCTGTTTAATGTTGTTCCCTGTTTCTGAACTTAGCATTTGTGTACTGAATCAATTTTCCTCCTTTCTCTCACCACAGCATTAAAACTATTTGTATTGTGGTTGCTGCTATAACCATCTCTCCAACTTATGAACCCTGTACACCACCGAAGACCAAATCCAGGCTGATGGCTTTCCTTATGCATCCTAGAACTGGTTGTGATGTGAATCCACCACTCATCACCATTGCCTTTTGCAGGCTGTCCACAGGTATCCCACATTAGCAGAAACATCAGAGTTCATTAACAGAAAAGGAAAAATGGGGAAAACACTCATTATTCCCTTCTTTGGTTTTACTGATGCACTTCATCATCTTTGTTGACTGTTAGATTACAGGACTATGCATCACAGAGTGATGTCAGTTCATGAAAAACAAAATAAAAGAAAAAGGCAAATATTCTCAGCTACATCTCCAAAAATCTAAATACTGTCATCTGAGCATGCACCAGATGTGTTTACATCAGAATCCTGTGTCATTCAGCTGAATACATTGTTTACATCCAGAGCTGCCTTTTTCATGGTAAGTGTCCTTGAAAATTTTCTCATAATGTTTTCCACTGAAAATAATTAGTTGACTACATGTAAATTTCTGCTAAACAAGAGTCTAAGCCAGAAATTTCATGATGGGGGAAGAATCTTTTCCCAAACAGCTCTAATGTTTACTTCATCACAGGCAGAGCCATCATTCAAAATTTCTCCCTGAGGCATTGTAAATAATGTCACCAAGCACTGCTCCATTTTTTAGATCCAAAAATTCAAGTCACAAAAATGGCAGAGGCAGTGGTCTTTGTGAATGCTAAGATTTGCTTCCCTATAAAACTTAGTTAATAGCAGGTATTCTCAGAAAGATGTTATCTGTATCATGCAATTACATAACTTTATGGTGGTGGCAGACTAGTCTACAAGAAGACCATATGGAAAATAGAACAGCAGATCAATTAGCTTAAAGATGCTTTTGATTAAAGCACTGAAGTTGATGAGACATTTCTCAAGCCTTTGAGATTATCCATGTTTCATAAATATCACAGCACAGACATTTTCTGACAGACTCTGTTTCAGCTTGGTAATACCCTCCATTAATCTGTGCCTAAACTCCAGCATGCACCAAGATCTTGAAATCTGACAGCAAGGATTGGGAAACCACAGGAGTCTAGGCAGAAGAGAAGAACTGTCAAATTACAGAAAGATCTCCAAACACTGGGTATCTCATGCTCCCAACAATACCATATATTTCTGCAGATTCTTTTTCCCTCGTGTGCCTCATAGATGGTGTGGCAACAGTTTAGTTCTTACATGGGCTAAGCTGATTTCTGTGGTCTTAGCTCTCTGCTCTAATAGAAAACATATAAAATAACATGGTTGAGAAAACCTGTTAAGATTTAAATAAATTATATATTTTATTTTATATTGACTATATTTATGTAACTTATTTATATATAATTTCTATATTTATTATATATTATATATAATTATATAAATTACAAATAACATTAAATAAATGAAAATGCATTATTTAGTTTCAAATAATGTCACTTAGTGTCTTAAATAGCTATTTGGTAAAGATGAAGCTACACTGCACAAAGAAAAAAATATATGTTTTGCCTCCTGTTCTATCTCTCATATGTGGAGGACAAATCCAAATTCTGAAATTTGGATTTGGCACTTAAGCAAAAGGAAGGTTATGCTTATAGAGATTATAAGTCACTAATAAAAGAAATTCTAAAATACATATTAGCAAGCAGAAAGAAATAAAATCATTTCTCTTTTAATTCATAGGAAAAAAAATCACATAAATGTTTCTGTCAGAATTTTGGCTTCCCTACCAAGGAAAAGCAAAGACAAAAATGCCTGTTTGCTTTTTAATGTTCCTATTTTTTCGCTCTTCCACCTTAATTCAGCGCAGTACCAGCTGGGGTAAAGGTGGGGGATGGAAAGAGCCAGAGCAATGTTTCACAGGTTTGGGGAAATGGAGTGCTTTTTTTTTCCTTTTTTTTTTCTTCAGCATTTGCAATTGTCATGAGGACTTCTGGTCTTAAACTGGTCTAAAACCCTTGCCTGCAGGATTTCGCTCCCACACGGGATTATCTGACTGAGACCTTGACTGCATCAATGCAGACATCAGCGTTAGTTGGTGATGTGGTCACACAGCCCCACCAAGCACCCAGGCTCTGGACAGTTGGCAGGACCTTGCTGGGACCAGCAAAGGTCCTCACTTGCCAGCTGTAGGGCAAGAGGATGCTTTGTAACAGTTCTCCAGAAGATCCCACTCACAGCAGAGCACCAGTATGTCCATGCATCTTGTTGGAAAGAGTCAGGCAGCACCATCACATGAAACCTGATCATAAGATGTTGTATCTATAGGGCAGTTTTGAGTTGTGGGACAGCTAAGGTGCCAGTCTTCTAAGCTAACAAATTGCAGAGCTTTCTTATTTGTAAAACAGAAGCTGTTTCATCAGGAGAATCCATGTCCTGGAAACTGCTCTGTCCCAACCAGGCCATGAGAAATTCACTGGTGAGATTCTGCTCTTGTGATACAGACATGTTGACAGTAACATGGAGTAGATTTGGACTAGATGATCATTGCAGGTCCCTTCCAGCTGCAATAGTTTCTATTCTATTCTATTCTATTCTGTTCTATTCCTATTCCTATCCCTATTTCTATTATATTTTTTCTCCTTTATCAAGTAATGAAAGGTCTTGACAAGAATACAACCCAGCTATTTCTGATTCATTTGATATAATTAAGAAGTAAAATTGAAGATCTCTATGGAAACAGTGGGATTCATCAAGGAAATTCATTGGATGGGTCAGTCCTTTCAGGTGACTTGGTGTTGGATAGATACCAGGTATTTTCTTGTCCACTTTTTTCTGGAGCTGACAGTCAAGTTGCCCCTGGAAGAGTGACTACCTCATTGTACAACCTGTTTCTCCCTGGTGCCCCACAAGTCCACAAAGAGCAGGTAAAACCAGTCACTATCACCAGCTACTCCAGGTCTGAGACCTCTTCCTGTTTCACTTTCACTTGTTCTGCACCACAAGGGCAAAGCAGCAGGGGCTGCCCCCAGTGACCAAGGGCTCCTCCTCTTGTGGCGATCAGTGGGCCATTCCTGGAGCAAGATGACACACAACACAGAGCAGGGGGACAGACTCAAACTGTGTCTACTTGGATGGAGGCAGAAGTGGCTTTGCCCACCAGACATTTACTGATGCAACCTGTTTGCTGACAGGGAGGCAAACAGATACAATTAATGCCCAGGGGACCACATGTAGGAACTCAAGTGCCCAGGCAGCATCACCTGAGAAGTCAGGGCTGCAGGTCTCACTGCATCTCACCAACACCCTTCTGAGGATATTCACATGAACAAGGTCCAGTGGAACCAGGACAGCTATGGAGCCATGACTAGACGATGTGCAGAGAAAGTCAAGCCTCAACTCTCATTTGACTTTCAACCTGAGTCATACTCTTGAATGCCCTTCACACTGTCTGAAAGTCTCTCTTTTCCAAGACACTTAAAAATAATAGTTATTTAGTTCTGTTGAACAGTTCAGAGCTGATTATACCTTCTTATCAAAAGCAGAGAAACAAGTGGTGCATATTTTTATGTATGCGCAGTGCAAAATACCATCAAACAGATGTAGGTGTATGGATGCTATTTGTGAGATGCACCAGCTGGCTCTGCTGCCCCTCAAATGCAAGGTATCTTGCAGTCTTCATAAAGGTTATGTATGTAACAGGTTGAAAGCACAAATGTGGTGTCTGAAGGCAAAAACAGGCATGAAATAGTTTTAAAACAGCATCTGAGAATTTTTAGAGACATGAGAAGAAAGATTAATTGGCTTAAAAGATAGTTTAGCTTTTTCAAAAGAGAAACATTTAGAGGCTATGATAACTTTGGACAAATTTTCAAAGCCAGAAATGCCAGAGTTTCATCTTCAAAACATATCTATGCATACAATGAAGAAAACTCATTGTCACTGGAGCAGTAAGCACAACAGTACTGAATCTGCTGCCCTGTAAAGGCATTTACGTGTGCACTGGCTTGGCTAATTTGCACACTTTGCAGATAAATATAAGGAGTCTGTTCTTTAAACACCAAAGGCAATATTTCAACATATCTTATTTGAGAGCCTAAGTTCCATTTTCAAAGCTGATCTAAACAGCTCCAAGGCTAACTGAGGTTGAGTTAGAATGAGAGTCAAAAGATGAACAGTCAGTTTCACCTTTCAAAGCAGGACTTGAGCACTTCCAAATATCCTACTCTTAATCTCCATTGGCATGCATTGTTTTTGCTGCTCCATCCTGGGCAGTGAGAGGCTTTTGAAGACACATGAGTCAGTCCTACAGTACTGAAAATGTGAGACGGTCTTCAGCAAGGTAGTAAACACACATCACAATGGAAACAACAGGAGGGTGCCAAACGTTCCTCCAATAATTACTCTAGCAGAAGTAGGGCTTAAGAATAAGTGCCTTGGTCATCACTATGGTTGATGCATCATTATAGATTTGTATGGCTATGTAAATAACTGCAGGGAAAAAAAAACAACCAAAGAACAACTGCTTCAGTGACTCCCTGGCTGGGGGATGGAACAACTAATACTGAGGAATAAAAGATGTGACTGACAATGATCCAAGCCATATTATAAACATAGACTACAGTGATGGAGGAGAGAGGAAATGAAAAGACCATCTCTTGAATAGATGGAAATTGTAAAGTGAATCTGTAAAATAAATACTGTGTTTATATAGCTATACACCTCTCATATGCAAGCTAGAGTGAGAGGAAAATGTGTCATCCAGCTCTGAGCTTAATGCTGCAGGCACAGAGGAGCCATTCAGGAGGGATCAGAGCACTGCATGCTGCAGACAAACAAGAAAACATTAGTGAGGGCAGGTCAGGGATGTGAAGCAAGGGATGCCAGTAATAAATTCCTAGGAACTTCAAGCAATTTATCTCAGCTCAATGACAGGTTTATTCATTTATAATGCATTAGAAACAAAGTGGTGCTCAACAAATAATCAAAAAAATTCCTTTGTCTCTTAGGCTTTGCATATGCATATCTGCCCTGTGCTGCTTTCAGAAAATAACCAAGACAGACATTTTATCTGGGGAACACACAATTTCTTGTGTGTGGAGGTATGTCAGGCTTCCATTTATCACAGTGTAAACAGCACTGAAAATCCATTTGAAAGCCACTGCTTTCAGGTGAGGATCTCTGCTCTCTGCCAGGTGGCAATTTAAAAAACATTAAAAACTGGCAAGTCTCATCACTAGTGAGTATTGGACCAATATATTGGGGCTCCTTTAAGAGTTTCTTTCTTATCTGAATTTCAAATTTTACATTTAAAATAAGCATTTCAATCAAAGCACTTTTCATTTATGAGATGCAAACAGATGTTCACAACTAAAATATCACAGAATCACTGAACAGTTGAGGTCAGCAAGGACCTCTTGAGATCATCTGGTCAAACCGTCCAGCTCAACAGGGTCAGGCAGAGCAGGTTTCCCAGGACTGTGTCCAGTTGGGGTTTGGATAGTTCCAAGGATGGCGACTCCACAACCTCTATGGGCAGTCTTGTGCCAATTTGACCACCCTTACAGGAGAGAATTGTTTTCATGCATTCAGATTAAAATTTCTTTTTTATTTCTAATTTATACCCAGTGCATCTTGTCCCCTCAGTGGGTATTGACAGGAAAACAAGAGTCTGAGAAAAGAGAAGTGTTTGGCTAAGTTTTGTTCACTTCTTCCCATCAGGTATTTATGTCCCCCTTGAGCCTTCTCTTCTCTAGATTGAACAGTCCCAGGTCTTTCAGTCTTTCATCACAGAAGAGATGTTCCTGTCTCTTCATCACTTTCATGGCCCTGTGGTGGACTAAGTCCAGTATGTCCATGACTCTGTTGTATTGAGGATCCCAGAACTGGACTCAGCACTCCTGATGTGTAGTCATCTAGGCTGAACAGAAGGGAAGGGTCACTTCTGTGACAACACTCGTCCCAGTGCAGCCCAAGAGGCTGTTGGCCTTTGCCACAATGGTGCATTGCTAGGTCATGGTCAGCTTGTTGTTTACCAGGACCCCCAGGTCCTTCTCTGCAGAGCTGCTTTCCAACACGTCAGCCACCAGCCTGTACTGGGCCATGGAGTTGTTCCTCCCCAGGTGCAAGACATGGCATTTCTTCTTGTTGAATTTCACAAGGTTCCTCTCTACTCGGTTCTTCTTGATATTTCTCCCAAAAGGTGCAGTTTTCTGTAGCAACAAAAACTTTTTTTCCTAACCAACTGTATCACAAAAGCTAATCTGATAACAGAGAGATTCTACACAGCAGGAATGCTTTGAGATTAGAAGGAAAATACATCAATACCAGTGGGACCACCAGGGATGACTAAAGTGCAGTCATTGTTTTACCATTCACTCCTTCAATACCAACAGCCAGCCAGCAGGCTATGCCTGCTCCATATGATGTTTTCTTCTGTGATATGCACAAACTACTGGAATTCCATCCATTCCCTCTGATACTCCCCCTTGTTCCACACAAGGAGTGAGTGACTCTTTGAGAATGGTGGCAGCCAAGAAGACGTCGGTTCTCCCTATATCCAGCAGGCTCTGGGCGTAGAGAGAGATATGAAAAATTCTCTGCCATGGGGCAAAGAGCAGAGATCTACAAGAACGGGCATAGATTATGCTTGTCATCACTTCCCTACTCTATGGAAAAGGCATACAGACCTTTGAAAAAGCACTTTTAACATATACATTATTAATAGAAAGCCAGCACACAGCAGCACCACTTTCTGCTACAACTGCTGTCTGCAGATGGACGAAAGAAGGCCACCACAGAAGTACTTGCTTTGGGTGAGAGGCATGAGTGATTATTATAAACTCATGAATAATTCTGGTTTACATTTGAAAACTGTGCTCGTACGTACTCCTCTCCCAACACAGGCATTTTCAAAATGCGTAAACTCCCTGAGAATCCATGTTCAGATGCTTTTCCCATTGCTCTTATTTAAAAGATACATAGATGGGTACTTAGTGACATGATTTATTGGTGGAGTTAGCAGTGTTAGGTTTATGTTAGATTCAATGATCTTAAGAGTCTTTTTCAACCTAAATGAGCTTATGATTTTAAAACCAAAGTGAAAAAGGTAACCTTTCCCTCTAACAGCACACCTAAACCTTCTGTCTATACAAACCTGCAAGAACAGTATCACAAGAAAGTTTCTTTCCTGAATCTGTGTTCTTCCAGACAAGCCCAAGAATAGTAGTACTTCAGATGTACTGAAAGGGCAAGGGAATTTCTTTTACACTATTTCTACTTGTTATTTCAATGATAGTTTAATCCACAGGGGCTTAAAGAACAGCTTTTATCCTACCTCCGAAAATTCCCAGATCCAAAACCAAGCACTCTGAAATAGCAGTTTTACTTAATCACTGTGCTTCACTAAGGAGGAGCTGACCTAAAGCAGGTACAACAGTAGCAAATAAAGAGCTGCAGGAGCTGATCAACCATCTCAGCTAGCCCTGTCCATGCTGGGCAGGTGAAGCACAGAGAGGGCCTGACAGCTGTCCCATACAAAGCTGGGAATAGCTGCTGCTTTTGGCTTACATATACCTGTCACTACCGTTCTTTCAGGTCAGGTTTTTTCTGTACAGACTCACCTGGCACTAGAGCTTTCAGCTCTTTCCTTTGCTCTGCATCACCTGTTGTTTCTATCTGTGGATAAGGAACCACAAAGGCTGTTGTAACATGCAATCATCTTGCTGGTTTTGGGTGTGATTCGCCAGAAACCATTATGCTCCCTCTCCCTCCTGTACCACCTAATTCACGTGTCCACCGTCTAGCTGCAAGGGCAGGGTGCTGCAAGATGAAAGCTGAATTTAAGTTGTTATTGACACCTCTTGGGACTGCCTCCCAGAGAAACTCTGTCTGAATCAGCCTGTAGAAAAGCAGAGATTTTTTTCCTCACCAAGATCAAGGCAGTCCAAGGGAGCTCATGGTTTGAGTCATTTGACTCAAATAGTCTTTTGACTATTTTTGGTTTTGGTCATTAACTAAAAGAGCTGAAAAATCACCCAGTTCCCAAACCAACAGCTGTGCATCAGCCTTTCAGTCAAGGTGAAAGGCAAAAAACTATTCTGATTTGAATTTTTAGGTCAGGCTGTACCAGAACTTCATAAACTGCTCGCAGGTGCTGAATTTTTTATAGTGGTATTTTCAAGAGAATGGTCATTAGGTTGAACAGTGTTTGTTCTGGCAGATACTATTGTTTCCATGGCATGCAAGAGAGGAGTTCACTGGAAACTTCTTTTTAAGCATAAGGGAGATAAGGCCATTGTAATAACAATCCCCCATCTGCTCATCACATGGCCTCTTCCTCCCCTTCTCACACACATTAGTAGCATTCTCCATCGTATTAGCAATTCTTGATTTCTGGGAGGTATTTTCTTTGCAGAGAAATATTCAAAGCTTTAGGCATGTACACAGCTTAATCTCTTAACATCTTGTCAACTGCAAGGGGAAAATTCCAGGAGTAGTTGTTAGTTATAATGATGCCAAACTCTGCCCTCTTAGGATGCACTTTGCCACTCATGACGGCAATGGGAAGCGCTCCTGCTTATCTGATGGCAGAATGAGCCTCTCCCAGGCTTTGCTGTTTTGTCAACAGGGAAAGCAGCTGGCAACCTGCATGCCTTCCTGAGGAAAGGAAGAGCAAACATCCCTTCTTGAGCCTGTCTTGTGGAGAGGCGCATAGTGCAACAATGTGCTGCGTTTTGTTTGTTTTCTAGTTTTCATTTGTGCATCGAGTCTCAATTTGTGCAACAACTGTTCAGGCTCAGATCTGTTTTGCAAATCATTGTGAATTGAACAGCAGTGGCAGATTTGTCTCAGCTGTTTTTGTTGAGCATAGTTGAATGCAAAACAGCAGGTTTTGGAAAGAAAAGACAAGACAGGAGGGCCATTTCAAGCTGCAAGTCAAATCCTGTGCAAAGATGAACTCTCCCAAAGTGCCTGGTTTATGGCTGCACCTACCTAAAAAGGTTGGGAAACCAACTGTCATGGTGGTATAAAATGTTTCCTGCAAACATGGTCATTACATACCAAACCCACTGGCAGCCCAGTAGTAGCATCCAGAGCAGGAGCCACACCCAGCACCTGAAGGTAGGTCTCCTGTGGGACCTGAGCATCACTCAGGACCAAGCAACACCATGCAACCTGCAAGGGATCAGTCCTCACCCCAGGACCAGGGAACAGGCCAGCTCACCTCACCCTGCCCAGACACAATATCATGAATTGCATGGAGCATAGCACAAAAAATGTTCCTCCTTGCCTTTTTTTTTAATTTACACTTTTTTTGAGGCTTCCTGCTTGTAAAATCATGACCAAGTCTGATGCCATCCCCTAGATAAAACAGTGATTTTTTTCATGATACCACAGCTGCAGGATACAAGGACTGGCAGACACAGCCCCTCCAAAGCAATGATCTTAGGACAAATAACACAGACTTGTTCTTCAAAGTCTTCTGGTTGGAGATAGGGTTTCCCTGGGTTCAATTCCCAGAACAGTGAGAATCTCTCTCCCAAAATACAGCCAACAGAAACTGAAATGTAAGGGACATTTCACTCACTGCTTGCAAGCAACAGTAAATGCCATCAAAACAAAATGATGAGAACAGGCTCTCATCCTCCAGCTTCCACAGGGAAGCCACAGCTTCTGCGGTCACTGCTTGTCTTGCATTATTGAACAGCCTTACAAACGTCTGCCACAATGCACCACCCTGCTGCAGTACCAAGCTGTTTCATCTGCGCTGAGCATACCCATAGTCACATAATAAATTACACATATCAAAGCATAATATATTTATGCTATGTCTCAAACCACCTGCGCATTATCATTCCAGTAACCTCTCCAGCAGGAAATGAATTCCACATCTTTATGTGGCAGAAATATGAAAATTAATTGATAAGCTACAAGTGGATCATTGGGAACCCAAATGTGTGGAGGATTGTTCAGCCAAAATTAAACCTCATATCTCTGGAGCAAAGAGATTTATCATTTTAGGACCTTTCAGCCAGGTTTAGGGATTTGTTAGTGATTGCTCCCTGATGAAGTAACTGAAAGAAAAGCATATTCCTTTGTGTGTAAGTGTAGAACTGCAAGTCAACCAAGATACTGTCCTGAACTATAGCAGTTTTTATGCATATATATGTATATTTTGCATATATGTGTGTGTGTGTATACATAGAGCAATGCCTACAAGTCACCCACAGTAAGAAAAAGATTAAGTCAGAAATGCCATTATGGAAATGTTGAACTGACAGAAGAGAGCTATTCTGTCTTCACCTCCTCTTCCCTTTGAAATGGCAAGACCAGCCTACCTTGACCTCTGCATATTAGACATTCACTTTTTTGAATGTCACACAAGAGAAATAAATGACGCATCAATATTAATATTAATATTCTCCTTCTTGAGCCAGCCCAAGCAGCAAAGAAGCACGGTGCTAGTGTAGATAGCATACTAACCCACAGACTTGCTAATTTGAGAGCTTGCATTCGAAGTCGAAGTCAAAGTCAAAGGCTACGCTGCACCGTGCATTGCTTTCTAGCTTATCCCCTACAGAGATGACCCTCTTCCAGCAGTGTTCCCAGCCCATCCCCAGGGTGGAGGCACACATCCAACAGCTGTGTGTGACCTGGCCAAGCTCATCCGTATCCAGGTCAGCAGCTGGACAGCATTGTGGCAGCATCAACAGCACCTCTCCACCTCTGCCCTGTAATCCTGCTGCCAAACTCAGCTGGAGGATTTGCCATGCTCTTGATCAGAGTTTGTAAATCATCTGTCAATGGAGTCCATTCCCTGAAAAGCAAACAGCTTTTGAAAGAATAAAAAATAGGTTCTTCACCCTAGTGGAGAAAAATTATCCTTGCTATTACGTCTGAATTTGAGATTAAAACATAACAATAACCTGACAGCCAAGCAAGCCACTGAAACTGCAGTGTCTCTTTGTGATCAGGTCTTCCTTTATTTTTTAAGTGATCACATTTGCTTAGTTTATCCCACGTATTGCAATAGGATTTTTTCCTTACAATCACCAGCATCTGGGCTTACAGGAAGATTGATAAACAGTGGTTATGTACAGTCAAATCAATGAGATACAATTATCTCCTCCAATGCCTGTCATTAATAGGTGTCCAGCCCTGTTGCAGCCCTATGAACCCCCCCCATGGAGAGAAAGTTGCACTGGAGTCAACAAGAGCAAGAATTGTAGCTGCCCAATGCCTACTCAGCACTTTGCTTTCCATTTACTCCATCGCCACCACTATCAAAGCAGAAATAGATGCTTACGGCACGCAGAGGCTGCATTGGATCCAAATAGTTGCTAAATGCCACATTATGAGGGAGAACAGGATGATTTCCACTCCTTCCCCAAAACCAACCACATTAAAAGTCCCTGTGCCCTATTATTGCACTGAGAGGAACCCTACGTCAAACATATTTAAATGTTCAGCTAACTAGACTTTATGGAGTCTGCAAAAAACCCACTTTGTCCTTGTTTTGTCTATGGAGTGAAGTCTTAATTTCCCCCTCTAGCCTCCATGCCCAGTCTGTTTTTGGGTGGCCACCGCTGCCAGTGTGGCCTTTGCCTCAGTGTATCTACCCATGGATACCTACCCATGCTGAGCCCGGAGCCCGGTGCTTCGCAGCACCAGGCATGCTCTTGGCACTGTAAGAATGCTAATTAATGAGATGTGTAGAATGGCACAGAGATTAAAATGAAGCATTTTCTCTCCCTGAAGAATGATTAATACCTTGGACAGATGTGAGTGTTGTGCTTTGTTAGCAGGACATAGCGTGGCAGATAGGCACACACACAAACAGCACCCCATCAGAATACTAATCAGTGCTTCTGTATCCAATTTGTTAGAAAGACAATGTTCCAAATTCCACAAGACTAATGTTACAATTAAAACACTTGAATACCTCTCATTGTAAATTCCATATATAAGTGCTCGTCCATGCCTACACACTCAGAGAAAACAGAGCTGGAGATAAATTCACTTAAGACCATGTAGATTTTTAGCCAAGAAGAGCTGAAGTGGGAGAACAAATGCAGGATCCATCTCCAAAGCTAGGAATACGCTGTGTCCAGTGGGAGTTTGTGTCAATCAAATTAACTGTGTTTTCACGTTTTTTATATTTGGCTCCCAAAGGTGCAGAGTGGCAGCTGGTAAGATTTTCTAGTATCACATTAAGGCCAACGCCCAGCAGCATCCAAGTCAGGCACAGAAGCACACACAGGAATCCCACCAAGTCCTGTTTGTTCTCTGATTAACACTAAAATCTAGTTCTCAGTAGAACTCTGACTGCCTTTCCCCCTGCAGCTATGTTGACTGACAAGCCTACAAAAAGGAGATGCTGGCCCCTGCTGCCACTGGAGCTTTTTGACTTACTAGACCTACTGCTCAAGTGACCACCTTATTTTACTGGTCACAGGCTGCAGGGCGACCTCACAACATGCTCTGGTAGTCTGTCCAAAGCAGTGGGAGACATGACACCTCCAGGCTGCCCAGCCACAGTCCAAAGAGGACACAGACATAGCTACCAGCTCCATGTGAAAGAGGGAGACGTCTTGAAAAACAGCCCACACTCAGAGAGGACGGGCGGCAGAAAACAACAACCCCAGGCCACACAGCCCCCCATTTTCAAACAAATATCACCCAGATATATTTAGCCAGGTTCGTGAGATGGGTTAACACAGAGTTCTTGGCTCTATTTAGGCTGTGTGCACTTTGGGTATAAAATTACCCCATTTATTTAAAGGAGGATCTGCCCGCCTGGCACAGCAGAGCCCTGTCCTGATGGGGCCATCCCAGCAGAGACCCACCACAGATCCAGTGACCAATGTCAAGAGCAGCTGTGGGCCTCATCTGCAGGATGAGCCAGTGTTGCAGAGCAGGAGGAGAGAAAAGGATGAGAGAAGTGCTGGCAGGGATAAGCAGTCAGGGAAAAAGTGACTTATTCGCCATTGTTAAACTACCCAGGGAATGGCACTGTTTCCCCAAAAGGGTTCCCATTTGATATGTTCCATGGAAATAAGTTTCTGAATAATTTAAAATCAAAATTTGTTGTGTTGCTTCATGTCCTGCTGGCGTTTTCTCTTTCCATTGCACTGACAGTAGAACAGAGCACAACAGGGAAGGGTGGAATGTATTTTTCACTTTATTGGATGAAACTGCCTGACATCCATGGCACAGTTTGACACCCCACTGAAATGCTGCAATTCAAGAAATCCATCTGATGTTTCCCACCATAAACATTTTAGCTTTTCTCTTCCACAAAACATTTCAAAATTCCAACTTTTCACCCCAGTCAAGGACAGAGAGAAATTTGGAATGCTGGAATGTCTTGCGGTACTTATCATTTCAGTGGGCTGCAGTTCAGTTGATGGCTTTGTGTAACACCAACCTCTAACTCCTTTCTTCTTATAATTGCAGAATTTCAGTGATAGGTTTAAGTACAAAAATGAAACCTGACTGCTGGCAAATCTGAGCATGTTTTTTCTCTGGGGCTGTGAATTTCATATGATGCTACTAGAAATAAAGGACATATTGTATATCAAAATTATAAAATCAAAAACCCAAACTGACCAAAAAAAGGGTTATGCATTTAATATTCACCTAGCTCTAATCATCACAAACTATTTCCAAACACATCAGTCAAATGCCTCTCTCTAATCCATTTCAAGGCATACTACTCTGTCAATGCTAATTCTGCATTAATAGATATTAATGGTTTTTTCTCCCATTTTCAAATTGACTCAAGAACTTCAATATCTTGACAGGTTACTCGAAATGACTGTTCAAGTCAGCTCACATTTGTTACACATTTAAGCCATAGGTATTGAGCTTGTCAGCTGAATTGCAGGTATTGGACTTGTCAGCTGAATTTTTCAATTTGATATTGGAGAAAGCCAAATTGTTATTGACACACTACAGGAAACATCCTGTTCCCTGGATACAAAAAGCCAAAGGTTACCACAGGGGGCACCTGTGGGACTAGAGGAATAAAAAAGGGAAGAATGGGTTGTCATAAAGTCTGCAGGCAGTCCTGCGGGGAAAAAAAAAAAAAAAAAAAACACCAAAATAATCTGCTGCTGTTTTTTGAGGTTCTACCAAGAATTTCCTTGGCTGGACCTTTCTTACTCAAACACAGTAGAACTGCAAGGTTTCTTTGGTCCTACTATGTTTTTTATTTCTCTTGGAAGACTTTTAGTTCTGGGCCTCAAGTCTTTGCTCCTTAGACATGCTTGGTTTTGCATCTATTCAGGCTATTTGTTGGAGATGAAGAATGGTTGACAGCAGTCATTTAACTATAGTCAAAACTTTTAAAAAAATAGCAAAAAACCCCATTAGCCTTTAGTCTAATAAATAAAGCACACATTATAGTGGTTAGTGTACATTTAAAAAGAAAAACAACAGTGTCCAGAGAGAAAAAATTGTAAGAAGGGAGCTGAGCTTCATGCACAGCTTTTTAAACAAAATATTGGGTGTAAGACTTTATGCTTTTGTGCTCAGCTGCACATTCGTTTTTCAAGCTGCCTCTGATGGACGGATGGCCACACAGAAGATGAGCAAAGCAATGCCAGAGTCTGAGCAATAATTTTTAAATCACATGGTGTCACAGGGAATCATGTCTAATAACAAAGGCTCCATGCAGGGTGATGACAGTCCTGAAGAGGATACTGTGATACTGAGCCTGTCATGAGCAACACAGCTTCAGATTTCTTCCTACCCTTTTTTCCTGACAGTTACTTGACTGAAAGCACCAACCAATGAAGACTGGCAGCAGTGTCCAAGGGAGAGCAGGATGATGACATAAATTCAATAACCAGGGATCAACTCCCAGAGATCAAATGAAAGTCTGAAAGAGTTTCATACACACTGTTGCTTGGGTCAAGATTAGTCATTAGGCTTTCTTGTTGACTTGGACTTTGAAGAGCATATCTTTTCTTTTGACTGACTGTGCTGGGAAACAGCAAAGAGCTCCCACAAGGTGGAAAATCTTTAAGTTGCGTAAGGTATGGTCCCCCTCTCTGTAACCTTCACCAAGACCTTTACAGAGCTCTGTTCCACTCCCATCTGTGGGGACCAGGAGTAGTAACTCTGTACAAGTCAATAAATTAACCCTGGAACACAATGGCTGAGTCAGATGTGTACATTTCGTCATTGATATTGACTGCAGAAAACCAAAGACACTGAGTAATAATTTCCAGAATGCCTTGGCAGCAATTGCTTAAGCGGCTGCCAGCCCCTGCTCTCCACGACGCAATTTCCATGCTGAGCTGGCACTGAACTGCTCCTGCTCATCCTGAGCACCTCAGGACAAATGAGCTTCGACACTATGTATGGTGGTTTTCTCCTACTGCTCCCCAGGCTTCAGAGGTGACTTGGACATGAGAGCTAATGGTCACTGTGAAAAGGCAGTGAGTGCTACAGCCCCCAGGGCAAAACCTGCCCTCACTCCTCCACTTCGGAGCTAAAGTCTCAGCAGGTTATTATTGTAAATACTCTTTGAGATTTAGTTCCATGGTACTGCAATGCATGGCAGTATGGTGGGATTCCACGGATGGAGCCATGGGTGTGTGCTGGACTGAATTCCCCCAGGGAGGGATTACAGCTGTCGTCGTTGGTGAGGAGATTTATTCATGCATGAGGTGCAGTGAGTCTCCTCATCTTCCACCTATTTTCTTGTAATTACAGGGACATATGGTTGTGTTTCATAATTAATTTCCACAAATTAGGGGCGTTCAGAGAAAGCTGCTTAGAATGAAACAATCAGGGTTTTCTGTGAGTTTGTCTTTACATTCATGCATTTTAAAATATTTGTAGTAAGTTGATTGTTCCAACAGCAACAAGGAGACTTTATACCTTCAAAACCCATTGTCACTGGGGACCTCAGGGTCCTTGGTGAATCTAAACAAAACAAAATTACCAGCATGTGTTCCACAGCCAGACTACAATTTTTCTACAGCTGGCCAAACTGAGATACAAAAAGTGAGTGTTTCAATTCAGCCTTGTAATAGGAACTGCACCAGAGAAAATTTAGGTTGAAACATTTTTGTCAAAAGAGTAGAAAAATCCACAAGAATGATAATAAGATCAATGCTTCATTTCATACTTTTAGAATTCCCCTTTTTAAATGGCAAAGATGCTTTTCCTGCTAACATATTACCTAATCATAACAGCATCAGGCTTTTTATTACAAAGAAGTACTGTGGGCATAGTTGTAACTACTTTCATTTGTGGAGGATCAGTGTTTAAACCTTCCCAAGTAACAGAAATCCATGTAAAGCTTACAGATGTCTTAGGCCATGAAGATGTGCTTTGTCTTTGTTTTTACTGCAAGTATATGCCATTTAGAGATACTAATGATTTAGTATTTGATACACAGAAATAAATCTGAAAATAACAGGAAGGAACTAAGAGGTCCTGAAATTTCCCTGAATACCCAGAAGAATTTCTGGAAAATGAAGTAGTGGAATAATTCCCCAGGTAAATAGTTTCCCATTACCTTCCAAATTTAATTACAGCCTTGGATGTAGGACTGGAAAAACAAACTGTAGTGAAAGAAAATTGCCCTGTCAATAAATTGTTTCTATTTCTGACTTGTAGCATTATTAGATAAGTTTTTCCTTTTTTTTGATATAGAGAATGAGTAAAGAAGCTTCACACACAGTGGTCCTTTTCAATGATTCCCCATAAATCTCTTCAGTTTCAAATGGAATATTCTGCTTCCATGGCTCAGCATTCAAATATACTCTGAATTGACATTAAATTGTCCTGCAGAAAAATAATAACAATAAAAATATCTGCTCCAGTAAAACCTTGCTTTTATTAGTGTAGAAGTCAAAGGAAATTCCAGATGTTGGAAGATGTGGGGTTTTCCCCTCTCCACAGAGCCATTCATTCAGTACAGTTAGCAATCCAAGGAATTATTCAGGAAAAACAAAATAAAAAAAATATTCTAGGAAGACATTTAAATAAATACTTAAAGCAGATTGTCCTATTATTTATTTAGAGTAAAAACACATTGGATTTTTGGCATTTTGGCATTTTGGCATTTCTTGATGATTGCCCTTGCTAATACAAATATTGAAGGGATAATTGCACTTAAAATTCTCTGGCTGTGGAATTATGGAAAAATCCAAGCTGGAAGGGACTCCTAGAGGTCCTCAGTCCAACTCGAAGCAGGATTAGCTTCAAAGCCCTTCATATTTAAAGTTTTATTGCCTTATATATCAGCTCTGGACCAGTGGTGCTTACCTGTAACATTTCAAGCAGAACCAGAGTGGCCAAAGATGCCATTTTGGGTCAGTCTCTTCCATTATAATCTGAAGGTAGAATGAGTAAACCCAACCTATATATGAAATTTTCTCTTCTCTGGGCCCAAGTCTTTCTCCATTGGGACCCGCAGGTGATGCTCTCCACGGGTGCAGTCTGAGCCTGCCCTCTACAGACCCACTTTGACACTGTTGGATGCCCATGGGGCACATAAAGGGCACATTGGGTGCATAGCAGCCCAAGCCACTGTCAGCTACCCTGAACCAGCTCACCCAAGTGTGTGCTGAGCTCAGCACACAGCTAAGATACAGGCAGCAGCGAGCCAGGAGTCCTGGCATGTGTGCATGCCTGCTCCTAGACCTGCTTTTAACCCCTTCAAGGGAATACAGCAGTGAAACAGGCACCCAGGCTCCTAGAGGCAGAACTTTGTCCTCTCTGACTGTGTGGATTACATCCAGGCCTATCAAATCTAAATTATTACTTTTATTACTATACAGAGGCAAGACTAACAGTGTTAGATATTCCAGTCTCCAGTGGGATTTATTATGGCCGTTTCCACCAGTCTTTTTGAGCCCAGCAGCCAAACGAGCTGCACTCCCCCAGCACACACATAAACACGTTTTCACAAGCAGCGAATACCTTGTAAGCCAAGCAATTCCAGCACTAACAGCAGAAGGGGATTATGTAACTATTCAGACAACAGCATAATAGAAATTTATTTCTGCTGTTTTAAGGATTTGCAAAGATCATTATTCCAAGGAGAAAAATAACATCAGAGAGCAAAAGCAGGAGCCACTGTGTGCAATTGTTGTGCACGTCCCTCCCTCTGGTCTAACAGATGTGACTCAGAAATGTCACATACCTCTCCTCAAGCAGCAGCTCTCCCCTGACTCCCAAAAACACCATGCAGGTAAGTAAAAACAGAGGAAATAATGACAAGATGGAAAAGTAAATGAGAGAGAGAAGTTCCTACATTATGTAACATTACATTTAAAGGATTAATTGGGACAGCCTGATAAGGATGAATTGATGTGTGAGAGCTACAGTTGTATTAATTGAGAAGCTTTTCTCCAGGGAAGAGAGCTAAGTTTAAACCATCTGTCCAATTTCAGTGTCATTTGCCAAGGAAATGATTAAATATTTTAAGATTAAATCAGAAGTCTGGGAATCAAGGCAGAAAACTAGAAATAAATTATTTTGGGGGTTGCTTTACATGCAGTAATACAAAGTTGAAGGTTGGTGAATTTTAAATACCATTTCTTCCTCCCATGTGCACATACATACAAGCACACTAGTCTGCAGCAAAGTGAAATATTGAGATACAGGGCACTTTGCAGCATCTGAGTGAGCTGAAGGCCAGTGTGCAGCAAGGGACCAGAGAAAAAACCCAATGAGAAAGTATGGGACAGCATCTACTATGTAGGGAGAACCCAAAAAGGCACCTGGGGTGAAGGATCCTCTCATGGTTGCTTTAAACAGGTGACAGAATCAGAGGAAAAGTGAATGTGGCAGCACTGACTCCACAAAGTCATTTTTGAGAAGACTAAGAACATTTCTGAAGTATAATAAAGCATCTGAGTTACAGCTACTAATCACAAAGCTAATTTGTGGGAAAAAAACCAAGGTTTGTTGCCCCAAGGCAACTGAGGAAATAAAGGATTTCAGAGGATGGCTCATCACAAAGCAACTCCTTTACCACTCCCATATGTTGTACTTGCCCCATGGTGTCCACCCCACCCTTGTGTCAAACTGTGAGGTGTTGCATAAGGCAAGAAGCAGGTGAGGGCACAGCAAAACATAGCTACTGCGCCTACAAGTCCCTGAACATCTGCTGGGGTAAGCAAGGTGGCCAGAGTTTGTGCTTCCCTGGTTGTTTGGGGCATACTAGGAAAATTTTCCCTTTCGCATCTTACATTTGAAAAGCATCCAGCAAGCGGGACTGGAAATTAGCTGGCTGAAAGGATTGCCTCCTCAGAGTGGAGGAAGGTTTGTCTGGAAAGTCACTTAGCTCTCCTGACAAACACAGCAAATTCCATTTAACCACCATAGTCATGCTGTGCCCATTGTTGAATAATGCTGGTGAGAGTTTGGTTATGATTCAATTTCAGATTAAGAAGCCTAAATTTCAGATGCTTACATTTACGCTGAGTGTATAAACTCCCACCATAGACCGTGGAGTTTTAGAGATCATTTTGGTTCTCTAATCAGAGTTGCCAAGTACCATTTCAGAGTTTTCAGTGGGTTTGCAGACATTAGCAATGGGTTCGTCACAATGTCTGCAGGGATCTGTGTTCTTCTAGAGAAACCCTGGGGCCTCCCAGGACCACTGAAGTGGTGAAAGGCACCTGGGTTTAGGACACCACATCTTCATGATGGCACAGACTTCCCTGCTACACCTCTGAGCACTGGAGCAGGGCTCAGGCAGCACTGTGGGCAGTGTCCCAGAGCCACCACTGCTGGCAGCAGGACACAGCCCATGGTGTCACCTTCTCCATAGAGGACCTCATCGTACTCCTGAACCATTCCGTCTTTGATGTGTAAAGCCCTGTGCTCTTCCAGGTAGACAGGACAGCAAATAGAGACTGACTTTATCCACATCCTGGGCATCCTTAGACCACACTCAAGGTGGATGAACAGGGAGGGGTTATGGTTGCAATACAATTTAATCAGGGGTCAGGTGACGGTAGAGATTTTTCCATGAAGTCTGAAGTTGCAGCTCCAAGTGTTGAAGGGAGAATCTTTGCTTCTATTTCTTCTTATTATAAAGGAAGTTTCTATTCTTTCTGTCTATGGAAGAAACCTGGAGAACACGAGCAAAGCAAACAAAACCAATGAAACCAAGGTAAGCATTATTAGTATTTCCCCCTAAAATCTGATGGCTTTTATTCCAAACTCATAATGGATCAAGAATTCTTGCTCCTGACAATGCTGTAGGAGAGGGTTAATCTCAGCTTAATCCATTTGTCTAGTCTGTCAGTGAGCTCTCTATTTAATGGCAATGAAGAGAAACAGGTACTTTCAGAGGGAGACTCAGACAGGTGTCTAGGACATCATGTTCGTAGATGTAAAACTTCACTAACTCTGGGCCAAGAAAAAGTCATATCTTAGTTAATCACTGTTGCACAATTATAACAGAATTTTTTGGATGTGTCATTTAATCAGGGTTTAAGATATAAATGGTATTTGAGTATGGAAGTAACCTCATTCACAGACTATTTAAATTTCTGTTTTTATCTTCCCTCAACACGTGGGTGCATTTCCTAATGTCCAGCTAATTACTTCCATCAGTTTTCCTTTCACCCTTATTAAATATTGATTTGTTTACAGAAGTTTTCACACCACCTCTTAATCAGAACTACTTTGTAACCAAACTCGTTTTTGTCAATGAGCAAAACACCACTTTTCTTTAGCCATCCAAATAATCTTTTCATATTATTACTTTTTCTTCTTTGAAAAACAGCCACTTAGCAAGTACCCAAAATATGCAACCACTTGTTGGACTTACCTCCTGCTTGCACAAAATGTGTCTAACTGGAGCATAATCTTCTGCACCCAGAAAAACAAACCTCAATATCTGTCCAGTGGTTTCTCTACCCTTGAAACAACTCTGCTATTGACACCTTCTCCATAGAACAAATAAAAGTCTGCCTTTCCATCATGGAAGAAGTATTTTTAACTAATAAAACCATACTGTAAAATTTTATAATGTATTGTAATTTTCAGGACTACCAAGGTTGTTTTATTACTAGCAGCATAAGTTCTTGAGCATCTTGACTGGAATGGTGAGATATGAGAGAGTACAGCTGAGTAATCAAATTTTTAGCATATCCATTAGCATTCTCTTCTTGGTGAAGAAAATCCATTTGCAAAAATACATTTGCAAATACAGGAATTTTTAATGTGAGAATATCTAATATTTTTTCCTTCCTTATGAAAAAAGAAGATATTATTTTGTGTGCAGGAAAATATTCTTCCTGATGGAGAAGCTCTTTAATCATTGAATCTTTTTTCCCTTACGATGATATTATTTATTCCCAATCCGATTTTCAATTTAATGAAGGAAACAAAAGCTGCATTTCTTCCTGGTAAATTTAAAATAAATGAGAAAAGTTCAGATGAAAATAATCTTCACAGAATTATAGATCATATTTTCTTGTGCTATTGCAAAATGTGTTGAAAAATACAGTCTAAAATAACCCAGGTACAACCAGTCTGAGTGACTATTTTAAAACAAGATTATTGAATATTTTTTTCGTCTTTGTTGAGTTATACTTTCTACACAAAACTGTAGCTTGTAAAGGCTAAGAATAAATTTCTTGCTAGAGCTATTTCAGGAGGAAACTATAGAAAAAGGAAGAAAGGTATAGCTGAACCACATTTTGCACTTTTTTTTCCCCAGTAATTTCTATCTTATCTTTAGAGAACTTTGCTGTTGGAAGACAAGAAAATGAGAGAAACTATGGCTGTGGGCTGACCCCTCTGAACTGCTGACCAAAGTGAAAACATAAACTCTGGTGCAAGCAGTGAGGACCAAAAAGATGTCTGAAAGCTTTTGTTAGAGCGAGGGACTGGAGCATGTCCTTGGTAGTGTGGTCTAGGGGGAATAGGTATCTCTTCCAAGTGCTTCCTCAGTAGCCACAACCTTCACTTTTTGTACCAGCTGGGCTTAAATAGCCACAATCTGTTCCAGGCTGGACCACTACTGATTTGGAACTGGTAAGAGGATGTAGGAAGGCTATAGCAAGGCTAGAGAACAAATCTTACTAGGAGCAGCTGAGGGAGAGCTTAGCCTGGAGAAAAGAAGGCTCAAGGGGAGCCCTTATCTACAACAACCTGAAATGAAGTTGTAGCAAGGTGGGAGTTGGTCTCTTCTTGCTACTCACAAGTCTCACAAGTAGCAAGCGATAGTACATGAGGACATGTACAACTCAAGTTGCACCAGAGGAGGTTTTGAGTGGTTTTTAGGAAAAATTCTTAACTGGAAAGGTTGTCAAGCATTGGACGATGCTGCCCAGGGAAGTGGTGGAGTCACCATCCCTGGAGGTATTTAAAGATGTGGCACTTAGGGACACAGTTTAGTGGTGGACTTGGCAATACTAGGTTAATGTTCTAACTTGATGATCTTAGAGGCCTTTTTCAACCTAAATGATTCTGTGATTCCATGATTTTATGAAAATAAAAGGGAATTGAGAGCCCAGTACTCTCATCACAAAATCACCTTGCCAAACACTAAAAAGCTGGTTTACATAGTTGGCTTGATTGATTGTTTTAATTCAATTTTCCAGCTCCACTTGCAAATAGCTTCAGGACATTGTTGGTGGAAAACTTCTCAACATTGCCAGACCACCCTGGGACATTGTGCTGGGCAGCCACACAAAGAAAATGGGACTGTAGTTGGGGTTTGATAATACATCATGCATTGGCTGCTGCACGAGATGTTGCCAAGAAAAAAACATGGCTCCTTCACATCTCCATGGTAGAAGAGATGCTGCTGATCAGTAAATGGGAGATTGCGAAGTACAGGCTCAGGGCCCCAGCACAACAACAGCCCTGCACTATAAGCTGAGTTCACTAGTCCTGTGACACAGGGATTTTATTGAAATAGCATTTTTGGATGATAATAGCACTAAGAAGCAGGGGGAGTAACATCTAGCAGCAAAACCAGAGAGCAGCTTCCCTGGGTCCTGTTGCAGCAACTGCAGACCACATGCTGGAGGGACATTCTGTGTGGCCACAGGCTGCAGACGCTGGGCAAGGCTCCACCAGCAACTCCAAGAAGGGATTGTCCATGAGGCTCTGGGTGCAGCTTTTTGCAAAAGTCCATCTCCTTGAACTAGCCCTCTGTCAGTCAAAAGCCCATGTGTGTGCAACAACGTCCTCTCATTACTTGTCAGATTATACCACACAAGACCACAGATGAATCAGTCCTGACATCAAAGGATCACAGACAGCACAGACCTCCTAAATAAAGCTGCTGCACTGTCTGCTTGCACTTGCTAAAGTAAGCTAAGCATCTCTTCTTCTAAGGGAAGAGGGGATTCATGACCATGAAATCTGGGGTGTTGCTGATATTACTGTCCATTTACATATGCATCTGTGTCAAATAGCCAGAAGTGTTTGGATCTTTTTCTTCTGTAGTGCAAACTTGTGGTTTTGGAGTTTGTGCACAACATTGTAGAACTGCAGGTTAAACACCTGAAGTGAACTCAATCTGATGAGCTGTGAAACTGTGCTGCAGAAGCATCTGTGTCAGATGAGACACCTCACTGTGCTCTGCAAGCTCACACCTCTGCTGGTACGAGTGTCCAGGGATCACACTGCAGCTCACAAAAGTACCCAGCCACCTCCCTCTGGCTGGCCCATGCCTCTGCATCACTGAACTAAGATCAGTTTTGACCTGAGCATATGCTCCATCCATTTCTATAAACCCCCATTCCCTTTAGCAGCTTTCAGGCAGGACACGTGTTCTTTCCAGCTTTTTAAGACCTGACTGATATTCATGAAATGTTTCATTACTGAGAAGCAGCAGGGGAAGGGATACCGAAGAGGAAAATGAATTTTAGTACAGAGACTTTCTGCATGACTTCAAGACAAAAAACAACCAGGAAGACTTTATAAGAGACACAACTAATGCAATGGTCTTGAAATAGAAGCAGAAATAAAGGCAAAAAGTTAGTATGAATTGAGGAAGTTGCTTAGTCTGGGAATTAGCAATTGTGGCTGAATCTCTACACTGAGAGAAATTTTGCTGGAGTAATAAGTACTGTAAATAAGTACTGTAACTTAATTTCAGTGCTCCAGAAAGCCACTGGCATAGTCAGGACTAAATCTCCTAAGTCCCAGTATGCTGCCTTTTATATACTGCCCGCTATGTTTGAATGGTAAACTCTACATCCTCATACTCCTACCCAAAACACAAGGATAACACTGCCTTCAGTGAATACAGGGAATATTTTACTATTAACTTCAGTAGGGACCCAGCTCCATCCCTAACACCTGCCTTGATGGCAAGAGATTCCTACTTGAGCAGCACATAATTTCAATTTTTTGTGCCTGAGTTAAACATGTCATCGGAAGAGGATCCTCAAAATCAACCTGGTGCAAGAGCTGGTGTCTGCTGCCTCCCTCAAGCTGTTAACACATCCACTATAAGGAGTGTTTGAAAGGAAGGAGGTTTTCCCTCTCCAGGAAGAATGTGGTATGACTGAGGTGCTTTGCTAAAGGCACAAAATGCACCCAAGGTTGTACCACAATGACAATCTAATGTCTTCCAAAGTCCTGCAAAAAGTGGATCTTTCAAAGGGATCTGAAAATTATCCGCTTTTCCCCCATTATTTGGGAGGAACATTGCTGTTGAGAAAAACCTTTAGCAATACTACTTTAGAGAACAAGCAAATGAAAATTATGATGAAAAAATAATCAGCATTTAATGCTCTCTTTTACACACTTTTTATTTTTAGTAAAATTTTATGTGATGGGTTTAAAACTAGAGTGTGTCTCTCATGCATCAGACAGGTTAACTGTAAGATACCAAGACACTTGAAAGTCAGAAATGTAGGTGATGCAGATAACATCTTCGGATAGTGCAATAATAGCATTCAGTCAATCAAGGTCTTTCATTTTTGGAACTGCCCCATATGAGCGTGACATTCATTAGTTCAAGCCTGTATCGTGCTACAGCAGTTTGAAAAAAAAAGTCACTAGGAAGAGTATTAAAAATTTCATGAAGGAGTCTTTCCCTCTGGCACTTCTTTCAAGGTCAGAAAGGCTCACTCTTGTTTTTTCTGCTGACATGAAAACATTCAAAGATGATGTGATGTGAAAACCCACACCTAATCCTGATCTTTTATTTTGAAAAACCTTCATTTTCACGCAGTTTTTTCAAATGTGACTTTCTTTGATCTCCACGAAATTAAGAAAAATACATGCCCTGTTCCCTGACATGTCTGCTGTAGGATGCCCACATAGAAAACTGCTCAGGGACCAGGAGAGCCTCATGAATAAAAACTGCTTGAAAACCTCCTTCATCCAAACCAGAAGGAAGCATTTATGACAGTTGAAAGGCATGATGAGGGTTGCATCTCTCAGCTCTTCTCTTGGCTTGCAGCAAAGCAGAGTTCACTTGGTTTGCAGGGAGGGATCCTGTCGCCCCAGAGGGTCCAACACAGGACCAAATCCCAGAGAACATGCCCCGCCTGGAACAGGTGCTCCACTCTCCACCCCAAATCCTCAGTCCCTGCTTTCGCCATTACCCAGCTCTTGGAGTCCTCAAACCAGCATTTCATAGCATCTAATCCCAAAGATCATTAGCAACATCAAGAGGAGAAACACTTGTACACTTAAAACCACATCTTGGGCTGGTAAGAACCGTGAGCAAAATTGGTGGCACTCCCAGCAGGCCAAGCAGAGTTCCAGTCACAGGTGTGCAGTGGGTCTGCCATGGGGATGGAGCCAAGGGAGCTGTTCTGCCCTAGGATCAGGTTGTTTCTAACAGTTCAGTAGAGCAAGATGCTGCTGATAGTTTTTGGGCAGCAGCAGCATCTTTTCAGCTACAGTGGGAATATCTGAAAGGCAAAAGGACCAAAGGATCTCCACTGGCTCAGTGCTCACCACCAGTTTTGTTTCCTTCTTCATAACACCCAGGCAAGATGCTGAAGTAAACAGCTCAGCTTTCAAAGTAATACTTTCCTGTCAAGTACATAGTTCAGTGATGCAAAGTCTTCTTGGGATAAGGTGCCATAGCACTGAGGTTGCTGCCATTGACACCATCAGCCTAATCTCCAGTGGCAGCCCATCGCATGCTCTGACCCATTGTGTTCTCATATCCCAGTAGACTCTAGAAGTACTGTGTGCACTCTCTGCCACACACAAGAAACTGGTGCTCCAGGGAACTTCTGACATAGAACACACAAGAGAGGAAAATAACATTACACGTCTGTCCTGCCCATAGCCAGCCTGGCTTCTGAGCACAGCACCCAGCATCAAGTTATGGTTAGGACTTAACATCATCTGTTCACACATCTTGCAGAATAGCAGTCTTACAAAACCCAAAGTAATTGATTTCTTCATACTTTCATAATCTTATTAGTAAGACATATGAGTGCTAATATCCTCTACTAGACCAACATACCCTTGGGCATTAGGTGACTACATAGCTGAAGGTAAATGAGAACTTTCATTACCTGAAGGAAAGGAGCCTAATGTTTATTTCAAAGTTCTGAAATGACGAAAGTAGAATTTTGGCATTACAATTATGTATTTTTCACCAGACCTTCATGCAGATGGTAATCTTCATAAAGCTGTGTTACAGACCCGCACAGAACAAAAAGCATTTTAAATCTGCACAGGAGGACCTGGAAGCAACAAAGACTTTGTCAAAGGAAAAGAAAATATGAAAAAAGGACATTTTCCCTTGCCTCTGACCAGAACGCCTAGGATCCCAAAAGTAATTTTCAAGTAATTTCATGGAAACATTTATTGTCTCCAGGAAAATATTTGCAGACACTGCAACCTGGAATGGCTAATAGCACTTGCCCATGATCTGCATCTAAGGATTTGCCTATTATTAGTTAATGAGCAGGCAGCAATTGAGAGTACTAATTTTAGCACCAACATGAGCCAGCAACTGGAAACAAAAAGAAGCAAGGAGAAACAGGCCAGAGCTGAATAAAAAAAAATTTAAAAAGGAGGTTCTGCTGCCTTTCCATCAGTTGTAGAAATCATCCCACCCACCATATCTCTGATACCAGTTTAGTCTCCAGATGTGGTCACACCATAGATTTAGTCACACGGTGGTGCAGTACAAAAAGAGACATGGCAAAGACCCCAGAAATCAGCTAGTCTGTACCTTTCTCCTCAAAGCAATCTCAGGTCTTCTCTAGCAAGTCCTGATGCATCTCCAAAGTTGTGCAAAAGTAATGCTCCTAGTAGAGGTTCCCAAGGGCTGGGGCCACATCTTTGAGTATCTCTTCCTCTGCTAAATTAGCACGTCCTCCAAGGGCAAAAGACTTCACTGGCTTTTCCTGGAAAGACCCAATAACATGGTCCAAATAAGATGTACAGGACCACTGTGAAGAAACAGTGGGTTTGTGGCTCAAAACCAATTGGAGGCTTAGTGTTGCAAGGACTACACACCCAGCAGGGAGCAAGTACCTAGCAGTGCCAGTCATGGTCAAGGCCCTACAAATACACAAGAGAGGTCTTAAACACTGAACATAACACAGCTTTGGCTCCTCAGAGAGTCTGGCAAACATCCACCCATCTTTGGCTTCGCAGCTCCCCATCAAATATGGGCAGGCCCTTAACTGGGTGTCCAGAGTGAGTGCCCCTTGAGCAAACAAAAGCTGAGCATGGCACTGTGACATTGCCTTTTTTCACTTAGCAGGCAGGCAATTATTCTCCTGCTTAATTGTATCTGATGAGTGACACACACACAGGCCCCATGCTGTTTAAAATGTGACATATTTTATTTATCATAGCAGTTTCTACAGTTCTACAAATGGATGACACACAATCCATTATCATTTTGGAAGCATTATTATTCACACAAACACATCCCAGAACCTTAGACTTTTTTTTAATTCCTTTTTTTTTCACATTCCTTTTAAATTCAGAATGCAAATTCTCTATCTTGCCAATGAGATTTCCTCCTCCTCACCAACCCAAAATAAATTAGAGAACAAGCTGCTATCTCTAAAAGCTTTATAAATAAAACATACAGCACACACACACAAAGGCTACAATTTTAGCGTACTTTTGTGTCCTGGATGGATTTAGAGATGTCATTGCAAATGCACAGATGCTGCCAGTCACGGGAGCTTAACAAGCACTATGTGGTTTGACATCCCATCAGACTGCAGCCCTTTGTGGCAGCTGAGGCTTCCCGGGGCAGAAAGAAACATGGCAATTGCTTCTATCAGGGAGAGAAAATAATGGCAAACACACTGGCAGACTCACTGAGGGACAGAACTGAAATTACTCTTTCCTGGCTCAACCAAATAAAAACTATGACAGTTCAAAAGAATATTAAAAGTGTTCTGGAAGTGGCTAAATCACACTATTCCAAGCTGTCAGGGGAAACATTTGCTTTTTTTCTTTACCACAGGAAGGAAATATTTTTCCTTAAAAAATAATTTGAGTTTCGATTTTTCTTCTCTTCTCCAACCAAAACATACAAAATATGAAGAGAGGATGAGAGAATAAAGTAGTTCCAGAGCTAAGAAAGCCTGTTTTTTCTACAAAATTATGCCGATTTTAACTCAATTAAAACAAAGCTGCTGTTTAGGCATCGCCCATCTGTCAGAGACGCCCGCAGAGGACAGCTGCTGGAGGTGGCCTGGCAGAGGGACAGGCTGTGGTGACGTTTCCTTCCCGCAGCATCTAATGTAGCTCAAACACCAAATCAGAGCTCTCTGTGGCTTCCAACCCTTCTCATGCCCAGAAACTAAAATGGCAGAAAAGATGAAAAAATTTTAAAAAAGAGGGGAAAAAAGAGGGAACTGGAGCAGGAGAAAAATACTACATTCCAAACTGAATAGCTTGAAAAATTTTACATCAACCCATGTTTTGAAAAATAAGATCTCATCTATCAAAGCAGCCATGGATCGTTCTATCTTACCAGCACCCTCTGCAGGTGGGGAGGTGAGCTCACTCCCTGCCTGTCCAGGGATCACAGGGACAGGCCAGAGGATTCTCTATCTGATCCTCTGTCCGATCCCAGCACAGTGCAGGCACCTCTTACCAACCATGAGCATCTCTGGGAAGAGAGGTGGCCCTGCATCAAGCCCGAGGTGAAGGGTCTGGGGCAGGGGCTGCAAAAAAACCTCTGTGCATCTAGCTCACTAAATAAGCTCCAAATAATCACCTTGCTTTCTTTAGGGCTTAAAAGGGTCCCAAGGGATCAAATAGGTGGATTCAACAGCCAACATGGGTTCTGCAGACAAGTGCCTATCACAAACGCTGTTCTCCTGAGCCAGGTCACAGGTGTGATTAGTCTCAAGTGCCACAGTAGCCACAAAAAGCTGACACAAAAAAGAGTCTTGCTGGAAGTTTCAAAACGTCTGATTTTTGAAAGCTCTCTATTAGACTTCCACCTGAGCAGATAAAACAGCCTAATGCATTAACCTGACCCTCAGCAGCAAGGATACACAAAAGCCCTGTATGGCTCTGCCCCCTCATCATCCTGTGATGTCTGACCCCCACAGCAGCTTGCCGAGGTGGGACAGGCTGGGAGGCTATTTGGCAAGATCCAGCCCTGACTATCCCTCTGCAGAGGGAAGAATCTGCTGTCACTGGCATTTCTATGAAATAGGATACACACAAACTGTATCATCTTTGTCTGTGCTGAAACAGGGAATCTCAGCACCCATGTAGGTGTCTGAGTTTTTGGAAAACGCTAAGCTCCTGGCCTCAGTAAACGGAGCTAACAAACACCTTCTTCACTCCCATTAGACTCACTAACCTCCATCTTCACTGCATTTCCCCTGTTCTTGGATTAGGAAGAAGAGCAAAGGACACCAAGCTGACCTTAAGCACCCTCACACAGTATCTCCAACCCATTCTCCCAGCCTGTTTTGCTCAGCTCCTTTGCAAACGAGATAGCCCTATCTTCCCTTCACAAAAACCCTGTGGTGTCAGCCACAGGGGCTCATCCCACCCTATGTCTGCTGTGCATTTTGTTAATGGGGGCCGGAATCCACCTCAGCTGACTCCAGGCACCTGCCTGGGGCACCTGCACTAAGAGTGTCACCTTGACTAGACAGGCAGCCTCATGCTTGTAATCCCACCCTGCCGAGACAGCCCATGCATGGGCTCACCCTGCACCTCCAGCTCTGGTGTGTGAGCCAGGCCCATGCCCGAACTCCCACAGCACAGTGTGGCACTGCCACCGAGCCCTCCTCCCCACACAATCCCAAGCATCCTGCCCGGGCATCTGTGAGGAGGTGGACAGCTCAGACCAAGGGGCAGCAGCAAGACGAGGTCCCCACATAGCACAGAGCACTCATGCTAACAAGTGGTTTAAGAAGCTACCTCTTCCAAGTCACTTTTTCCTATCTGTTATTTACTGTTATTCAGTAACCAGGACACAGCTGGGGCTCACATCACACAGGCAAGGCTGTCACGACATGCAGACAAGCTGTGGCACTACAACTTAAAGACAGAGTCCAAGGAAAGGTGGCAACAGGCAAGGGACAAAGGAGAAAATCAAGCTGCCATCTTAAATGTGATTTCAGCAATTCAAAGGAGTCATTTTAGTCAACCTACTGGTTAATGAGTCAGCAGCACTGGCACAAGGTCAAATCACAAATGTGTAAGAGCATTTTTCCAGTGCAATCACTTATTTTTCCATTTTCAGCCCTCCATTTCAACTTGAAGAGCAGCACTAAAAAGGAGAGAGAAATCAGCTTTCCATCTAAAAAACACTTGTGAGAAATCACAAGTGCCAAGCATGTCTCCTTTCCA
>NW_016690245.1:2190979-2195622 GCF_001604755.1 Lepidothrix coronata
TCCACATTTGTCTCTTTTCATACCAGCCCAGTTCCTTAATCTGCTACAGCTGCCATTCCTTCAGTGGTGAGAAATGCTTTTCTGAATGTTACAGAAACACTGAAGAGCAACTGGAGATCAATTAAACAGCCTTATCCCTAAGCAGCAACACATTGAAATGTAGGAAAAGCAAGTGATACCCAGCAATGGGTCAATGCAATGCACCAGCTTCATTAAAATCGACCCATAAAAATAAATCCTGCTAAAGTACAGCTGATGTTTCATCTTATTTGCATGTGATCTTCATGTGGCTGGTGGTAACAAGATAGTCATCTTGATAAAGGCATTAGAAAAACATGGTATTAATTATATAAACTCCTTGGTTCTGAGTTCTAAAGCATATAGAATTATCTAGACCAAGAGAGTTCAGGAGAATTCAAAGTAAGTTAAAGCTTGTTGGCTCCTTTCCCTCCCTCCCTGCCTCCCAGAGGGCAGGAGACATTACTCTGGGATCACTCCCTCTGGTCCTCTGACCATGATGCCAGAGGGCTATATTTCACTTCAAAATCATCTTTACCCATCTCTCTCCCTTCAAACATGGTTTATCAAAAGAAATACCAGAGGAAGACTGACATGGACATAAGACAGGAAGAAAACATGGAGGAGCCCAGATATCATTCTCAGCTCTGACAGGTCTGTGGGAACATCTCAAGGTAAGACTCTGAAATAGATAAAGCAGCAGATGGTAATGGCAGCAGATGAGAGACTTCCCCTCATCACTGCCCTCTCCACCTTTGGAAGACGCACTTAGTGAGCATCCATCCCAGGCATCCTGGATGTTATTTCTACATGTCCTCCCAGCTGTTTCCATCAAACCTGAATCCCTCAAGTATTTAGTATATGTCACGGTTTAACTCCAGCCAGGAGCTCAGCCCCACACTGCCATTCGCTCACTCCCCCACCACTGGGATGGGGGAGAGAACTGTAAGCATGAAAGTGAGAAAATTTGTGGGCTGAGATACAGACAGTTTAACAGCAAAAGCCACATGCACAAGCAAAGCAAATCAAGGAACTCATTTGCCATTTCTCAAGGGCAGGCAGGTGTTCAGCAATCCACAGGAAAGCAGGGCCCCATCACACACAATGGTGACTTGGGAAGACAAACACCATCACTCCAAACATCCCCCCTTTCCTCTTTTTTCTCCCAGCTCTATATGCTGAGCATGATGCCATATCGTCTGGGATATCCCTTGGGTCAGATGGGGTCAGCTGCCCTGTCTGTGTCCCCTCTCAATTCCTTGTGCACCCCCAGCCTCCTGGCTGGTGGGGCAGAATGAAGAGCAGAAAAGGCCTTGGCTCTGTGTGAGCACTGCTCAGAAGTAATTAGAACATCCTGGTGTTATTAGGACTGTTTCCACAGAAATCCAAACCACAGCCCTACAGCAGCTACTACGAAGAAAATTTACTCTACTCCAGCCAAAACCAGCACAAGTATGTTTTGCTGAGACTGGGACAGCTACTTTCAAAAACAAACAGGACTAAACCTGTTTCCTTTGTCAAAATCATCTCAGTGATGATCTCTATTAGAGGTACGCTAAGAAGGGCTGGGACCAGAAATAGGACTGCATCCATAATGAGGTGAGACAACACACTACACCCGAGATTTTTGGACCCTGAGAGGTAGTTTCAATCTAGGACAGAATTTCAGAGACTTATTTTCCTACACAACCTTTTCCAAGAGAATTCGTTCTCTTTCATGCTGCGTTTTTGTTTTTTTTTTTTGTGAAATGAAACTGAACAAACTTGAGTGATTGGGTCATATGACATGACAAGAAAATAAAGACCATTTGAGATGAGCATTTTTCATTTGTACTGCTCTATCAGATTACACTAAGACTGTTGACCTTATTAAGAGTCAGGTTAACAGCCCACTTCAGAAAGATCTACATATGCACCTGAGTGTTAAACCAAATGCTTGAAAGACATATTAAATCAAATAAAGATTGATAGCTTGCTGTTTCTATCCTACCAGTCAGTCAAGCACTGCTTACCTCAGCATCCACATGAAACAGAGAAGACTGACACGCATGACCACTCTATCTCCAAAACACACCTGTCATTACATAGATACCTTTGTTGCCACCTTTTTATTCTCTGCTTACACAAATCTAGCACAATGATGCTAGAGCTCCAAGGCACTGCCACAGAGAATAAAACAAACCATACACTGATAGCCATACAAATGGTCTTAAACACATATCAGGATTTTACTAACATTCATTAATTGATGCTTAGAAATACTGGAATTTCTTTCCAGATCAGGCTGTGGCGATGTGTGTTGTGCATGTGCATCATCTGCTACAAACCAAAAGCAAACCTAGGCTTGAATTCAGTCCTTCTACTTGACAGAGGTTAAAACCCTCAGATCAGACCCATCACTTGCTCTCAGGAATCAAGTTAGAAAGAAGAGCCAGGACCTGAAAGGCAGAGCCTCAGAACTTTTCAAGAACAATCTGGATTTATTTTTGATAGAATGCTCAGTCACAACCCACTTAGACATGTGAGATCCCCCAGAAATCCCTTCCTACCATGCCACTTGCTCTGCAGCTTCATGATCGGGAAAGGAGCCCAAAGAACTGCTCTTTCACCTCTGTATGCCCCTGGTGAACCAGGAGCAATGACTTGGAGTAGGATTTACCAAGACAGACATGTTGATTCAATAGCATCACTATTGCTTTGCACCCTCCTTTTGCTGCACCAACCTGCCATATCTCATGTTAAAGCAGGCATTGGGGTCTTTATACAAATGCTGTGCTTAACAAGCCTCTTCCAGGTCTCAGCAATGGTCTGTGTGTGCTCCAAACCTCTGGAACATGTGTGACAATTAGACTTCATGTGTGCCTCTAAATCAAGCTAAATTAGTCCATGTTTTCCATGGCTAAAAGCATATACATGAACAAGCCCCAGAGGAGAAGGAGCAACAACTTGTTATGTAGCAGTTGAGTCTTAGCCCTTGATCGTGGACAAAAGAGGTCACAATCTCTTTCTCCCATGCAGCACCTCACAAATGGGGTCCAGCTGCCTTGAGGCAACTGCAATTAAACAGTACCCTCAGGAGGAGCAGACTTCCTCTGACAAAGTATTTCTGTGTTCCTATATATTATGTTCTTATCCATGAATAAATGCAGCAGGCTTATCTCTGTTACTCTGTGTTTGCTTTAATAACTAGCATGAAGCCTGTCTTTATTACCCAAATCCTGTTTCTAAATCTCACTACTAGATAAAGCAGTAATGACACAGCTGCTTTGCTCAGATTGCCACACCGCTCTTGAAGGAAAAAACCCACCTCTGCCATGCCCCAACAGACCTGCTGCAATTCTGACATCTGACGCTGTTGCCAGAAACATCTTGGGTTGTCCTGATTTGTCATCCTTCCTGGGAAATCAACACAAAGATCACAGTGACTTCCCAAAGCAGATGCACATAGTGCATGTCTATATTTACTCAAAGACTGGAAAAGACTGTAGTTATCCCCCCAAGAATGGCAAAGCAGCATCTGGAGTATCACTGAGAGACATTCTGAGTAACAGAAAGCAGTTTCAGTGTACATATGTGAGGGTCTCATTAAGAGAGCTGCTCAGGTTGCATATGCTCTGAGTGTCTTAAGTAGGGTAGAGTCTGGTAATCACAGCAGAATAAGTCCAAGACTTCCTTTGCTGGGAATCTACTTGGTTCAGGGAGCAATTCTCTCTCAGCAATGCTCCTGTGCTTCCTTCCAAACCCTAGAAGAGCAGTGCCATCTGTAAAGAAGAGATGTTTTGCTCAAGGAAAAATGTAGGAAAGTTGTTGAGATGAGGAAAGGAAGCTTAGAAAGCAAAAAATACATTAAAAGGGAGAACAGCCAGGAGGTTTCCAACAAGTACAAGCTCAAATGGCTTTTAAAGCAACTAAAAATTGTCCTCTCCTGGCTCTAATGAGATCAACAGAGATCAGTTCCCAGCTGCTCACCAGATTTCTTCTACTTCCTCAACAGGGAAAGCAGTCGGAGGGAAGGTTAAAATCTGCTTCAGACAACAACCACCCCGTTATGTCAGACCAGGGGACCCGGTCAACCCTGGCAGGAACACACAGATGCTGGAGCAGCAGAGCCATCCCAGCACTCAGCCACCCTCATCCACAGATGGCTGTAGCAGCGCCGGTGGGTGAACATCTCACAGGGAGCTGGGCCAGGAGATCCAGTTCGCTATCCTGGCTGGACCACAGACAGCACCTCACCAGGTCCCCAGCACTGTGCTCAGTCACAGTCACCTCCTCTAAACGTCACCCTCCACTCAACCCCATCTCTTACCCTCTCCAATCCACCACCATAAGAGTTCATGTAATCAGGCTCTAAACCTGCTCTAATCAAGTGATCCGGATTAGCTTAAAAAAAGTTGTTCTCTCTTTGTTTTTTTTCCCCCCTAACCCAGCTAATTTTGACAATCCAAAGCTGCTGGACAATCATACTTGACACAAGATGGGACAGCTGGGAATATCTGGGAGGAGACCAGAGATGCAAAAGGAGTCCAACAACAATAGGAAGCATGTCAGCCCCCCCCATCCCCAGCAAATCTCAGGGCCACAGGGGTCCCAGATGCAACACTCCAAAGCAATTGTGTTGGAAG
>NW_016690245.1:2195762-2322026 GCF_001604755.1 Lepidothrix coronata
TAAACACAGCTTATTTTGGCTTTCAATGATTTATGCAGATTTAAAGCCAGGCTGGATTGAAGCAGTCACTTTGCAAGAGCTGTGCCATCCGTGTCGCTGCGTTTAATTACAAGCAACACCAAAGAAGCTCTTTTCCACTATCAGTCTCCTCATCAGTGTTACTTTGGGTAAGACTAATGAAAAACAACTGCATTATGAGAGAGAGCTTTTGTGGAGATTTTCAGACCAAATATCTTGATGCTTCCTGTAAGCCCAGCTTGGTACCAATTAAAAAACTGGGCAGTGTGACCTAGAGACTGCAAGCAAATGTCATTGCTTACTGAGAACTCCTGGGCAGCAGCTCCATGTGCTAAAATTAGAGAAGCAGGAATCTTTGTTTTTAAACATGCCAGATTATCAGTTTTTAAGTAAATGTTCAGATGTCTCGACCTAGTTCATGCTACATCAGGAAAACCTAACAATTTTTGTATAGGGTGCTCTGACAAAACCTGGCACATGCTGAATTTTCTAGATAAGGTATTTTGTTGAATAAGTGATGAAAACAATTTTTAAGAATCAACCCTAGGACCTGCATATTGAAAACTTTATTGAAATCAGGTCACACTGTATGGACAGAAACTTGCAGTCTGCATTCTCACAGTAACCGCTACATGTTTTGTGCCAAGAACACAACAGACACAGCCTGAGAACAAAAGGACAATTTCTCCCCTAACAACACCTAAAAATCCAATAGGACAATGTGTTCTGGAGACCTTTGGGGTATTCAGCTTTGTGTATTAGCATAGTCACTACAGTTCACAAAAAGTAAATTGAAGCACTCAAAAAGGGAAAAGAAAAGCCTTGATGGTTTAACGGTGAACATGGTAGTGGTGCTGGGTTGACAGTTGGACTTGATGATCTTAAAAGTCTTTTCCAACCTTAACAATTCTGTGATTTTGTGATCTCTTGAATCTTGCATCAGCTCAGATTAAATCTTTAAACCAGGAGTCCTGGTTAAACCACCAAATCCCTGCAGGCTATGAACGCATCCAGCTTCTGCTTCCAAGCTCCTGTGATCCTGCAGGGGAGCTACCAGCTGCCTTCAGCAATGTGCCCATGGACACATCACATCTAACGTGCAATACTCTTTAGAATTTGATGGATAACTAGTTTTTCTTTAAGATGATCTAGAAACCACATGCATAGGACAAAATTGCCTCAGAATCTAGAAAATGTAATTTATGTTTCCAATTACTTTTGTCCCTACTGAATCCAGCCAGACTTTTTGATGGAGGATATAAAACCCTGGAGAGTTCATTTATTCAGCTAACATCCTCCTACCTGTGAGTCTTTCTCTCACACTGCAAAGTCATCTGCAAAGGGCATCATTCCCTAGCACATGCTTTCATATCTGTGTGACAGTCCATGGGCAGTTACACAAAAAGACATGGGGACCATTTATAGGTCTCATCCTACCAAATGACTGATTGTTGTGTTGTAAGCAAAATTTAATCAGGAGAGCCTTCAAGATCAGCCTCTGTGCTTGTTAGCATCCAGCACAGGGCACTTGGTTCAGCTGCCTATTGACTGAGCAATCGACAGACAATCACTGCATCCAGCCAAGGAAATGTCCAAAGAGTACAGTTCAGGAACGGGGGAGATATCCAAAGAAAGTCAGCCTGAAGGGGCTTGATCTTCAAGACAATTACAAGTTTCCAAGTTTGCCAACAAAACTTCAGCATTATCGTTATAAGAAATCTTTCATCCATGACATTTTGTTTGCCTGCCTCTAACAATAAACAACTTAACCATTAATTTTGCAGCTCTCTCACCTTCAGACTCTGCAGATCAGAATCTAGCTTCTACAATTGTGTCTAAGTAAGAAGCTCCTGAATCAAACCATCTACACCAAAATTTCCAGGGGAGGCCTCAGAAGTACCCCACACAAATCACCAAAAAAACTCATGGACTTATGCATATTCATAATATTATGTAGTCAGCACAGTCTAACAGTCAGCACTAAATGATGGCAGTGATTTCCAGTGGAACCAGAGTCAGGACACAGCATAAGATACAAAGGCACCACCAAGAAAACAGCCTTGATGTTGGCCACTTTGGAGTCCTGCATTTTAGCCAGCAAATGGAAAGCTTCCTTGGCATCTGCAAGAGACAATCAGAGCAGAAGTAATCAGACTAAACAAGACTGTCCAACTACTGCAACTAATACATTACAGCTTCACTTTCAACTGATACTGCATGGCTACTTTCTTTAGAAGATAAAAGGATTTACCTATTTACAGAGTCTTGCAGCTTCCAAATAGTTAAGCAATCATCACTGTTTTTATCTTCTGCAAGGGGGAACTGAGGAACAATTCTCAATCACGAGGGGGCTGGATAAGCAATGACGTATACACAAGTCTCAAATCCATGTCCACAGGAGAAAGTTTATCCTCCTCTAGCTTCTGACCTACCTAAAAAAACCAAATAAAAATCATCTGCTCATAGTTGTCTACACATAGTGGAGCTATTTACTGATAAAACTTCTCCATGAACAATACTTCAAGCACTTTTCCTCCCCATCTGATTCTCTGTTTTATCCAGTGTGATGAACAGGGGAGGTTGCTTCCTCATTTTTTGTTCACTTCCTTCCTATAATTAACCACATTAGCTTTTTACAGCAGTGTGAGAAACACCTCATTCCCTCTTAAAACTGTTGATATTTCCAACAACAAAAAATCACTGTATCCTGCTGGAGTTATACCATCTCTAGAGAGATGATCTGGATAAAATCTTTCTCTGATACCATCTGTTACAGCTTAACTTTTGGGGAGGGGTCAAAGATAGAAGATGAAAATATACATCTTTTTCACTTTCCATCCATCAAAAAAAAAAAAAAAGAAAAGGACAGAAAGAATACAATCAACAAACACAAAGTACTTCTCTGCAGGTCGATATATGGTAAGACAATCTGCAAAGAGTCCCTGATCTCAATTGAATGACCTCTGAAATGATGCATGATCCTAAGATATGCTGTTTGACCAGGCACATTGCCGACAGCACAACCAACCCCCCCAAAAAAGCCATCACTAACAACCACAAACAGAATTGGATTTGAACTCAGAGACAAGGAACTAGACTTTATTGATCTTTTTATCTGGAATTCAATGGCACACTGGGGAGGCCAGGAACCTGAATTCATGGGCTGACTTTAAACTCTTCTCAGGTTATTTCCAGGCAGTGTCCCTTACAGAAAGCCAACCTACTACTTTTAATTTGGTCTCTGGCTCTGCAGTTTCCTTTAGAAAACTTCACATGAGTGATTAACTGGTAAATATAAAATTACATTTGAATCATTACTGTTCCAATTATTGAAACAACCTGCGTTTTTTTAGAATTTTATTCTTTTACTCATGCTCATTAATGGGATTTAAATGTCAAGCAAAAACCATCTTTGTGCATGTGCATTCATCTTACTGTCCAAATTTATTCACCAAGCAAAGGTCAGGAATTTGCTGAATTACAAATGCAATTGTTTAGAGCAACTTAGTACAACTTAGTGAAAGCTGCACTCAATTTGTTCAGCCCAGCATCCTGGAAGTTCCCACGGAAAAATATTGTGCCAGATGTATTAAGTGCAAATTGCATTATAAATTCATTTATAATTAAAACTGCCTTTTCTGTGCCTCCTGCCAGACCCCATATTCTGCTGAACAGACACATCACTCTAGCCCTTGCTGTTTCTGTATCTGTTTTAATCGTTATAACAGTTAAGTTTCACCACACCCCTGGGAAATGCATGTGCTCAAGAAACTGAGGCAGGAGTTAAGCAGCGTTTCATAAAGTGGCCTGGGTTGGAAGGGACTTCAAAGATCATCCAGTTCCAACCCGCCTGCCATGAGCAGGGACACCTTTCCCTAGACCAGGTTGCTCAGAGCCCCATCCACCCCAGCCTTGAACACTTCCAGGGATGGGGCATCCACTACTTTTTTGGGCAACCTGTTCCAGTGCCTCACCACCCTCACAGCAAAGGATTTCTTCCTTCCTAATATCTAATCTAACTCTGAAACAGTGGGAGCGGGAGCACAGGATCTGCCACCTCTCTGTCCACCATGTCTCTCCCCCTCTCCAAGACTGAGCTAAGCATGCTGGCCCCGAAAGCAAACGTGATCGGCCTGGACTGTTGTACAAGAGACTCTGCTTATCTTGTTCCATTGATGATATAGGAGACACCAGGGATTTGGTCCCCTCCGCTAAATGCCTAGAGACACCGAAGAAGGAGCCACCAAAGACACCTAGCTCCTTGCACAGTGCTCATATCGTCATGCGCTTCTGCTGCCGTCCCCTCCTGCAGGAGACATCCGTACCTGCCTTAGTGACCTCCCCAGGACAGTCAGGCCCCAGTCAGAGTTTCATCTCTGAACCCCCTCAGCATCTTGTCTGCCCTCCCTCACCTTGCTAGCAAGGGAACCGCAGTCCCTCCGCAAACCCTGTACACTGCCCAGGTTGGACACCAGCACATGGGCCATGGAGCCCACAGCCCCTGCCCTTCTCTGCCCCCTCAGGGTTATGTAGCAAACAGCTTATCATGGGCTGTGGTAACCCAAATCATGGCATCAGTGCACATCAAATACTCGATAAAACCTAAAGAGCATGTGCCAAGGGAGAGGAGCAGGGAAGTATGGTATGTGCTTTCAAGAACCGCGCCACTGGGAAGACGTCTGATGCTAAGCTCACCTCCATAGTGATACAGGCAATTTCTACCACAGAAACTCAAGCACAGGTCTAGGAGTCCACAAAGCCAGTACTTCTCCCTGTGATGTGATACACAGCACCAGGTTGACCCATCTATGCTGAGCAGCCCTCTGCTTATCTCCCCCTCTAGAGCAGTATTTATGGCACGTGCTCCATGGGACAGTGCTGGTCCCAGCATCACTACCTCAGAGTAGCACTCTGGCTGCAACTCTGCCAGACCAGGATGCAGGTATAAGCTTTCCTTGTGGATTTCCAGTTTAAAGGAAGGTTATGGTACCCTTGGCTAAAACGGCAAGAGAAGTGCAACTTAATTGCCCAATATTACAACACAGCTCTTCTGAGAGGCTGCAGAAGGAAATTGGCACCATTCTGATGGAATATTCTAAGTGGCTAACAGCAATTCCATGCAGCCTCAGAGAAGACAGGCAGTTATCTAGATCTTTTGAAAGGTAAGAGTGACACAGAAAGTGTTATTCTTTCGTTACATGAAGTATAACCACATATTTTCTGCCTATATAGTTTATATTTTTAGATGAGAAGAAAGTAAAACAAGAAAAAAAACTAACGTCAAGCTGAAAACAAATTGGATGCAATTCAAAAGGACAGTGGAAAAATACAGGATGAGAAGGAGATGGTTAACAGAAAGTTAACAGAAAATGATCAGGGCATCACCACAGATCACAAGTCAACAGTGCCCTGCAAGCACTGTGCGCATCTATACCATGCAGAATGAACAAATATCCTACAGCAGCTGGGATGCTTCGAGGTAACTACCACCCAGGAATCAACAGCTCTAAGATCTCAACAGGAAACTGAAATGTAGCCTTGGACATGTGTTTCAGATGTGTACCCACTGAGGAGACACCCAGGAGACCAACAGGCATCACCAGTGACCATGAACATACAGCCTTAGAGGAAAGGTTGGACTAACTGGTGCTGAGGCAGGTAAGGGGGCAGAAGTCGGGGAGAAACTTGATAATTCCCTTTAAAGACATAAAAAGTAGCTACCTGTGGCAGTAAATCTGCATTATATGAGAAAACTGTTGTTTAAACATGTTTCAAAATGGCTTTTTGTAGTCTCTTTGCAAACACATGCTTCTTCTTCCCAAGACCCCCCACGGTAGTGTTATCTCAGGAATGTCCTGAGAAGACGTCCTAAGGTGTTCTCATTGGACCTTGTTAACCCCTTCCTGTGATTGGGTGTTCCTGTAAGCCCCTTGAGACTTCTAAGTGGTTACTCTGTGAGTCTTCCTAACCCTATAAATGTAACATCCCCAACAATAAACACTCTCTTGCCTCCTCTCCGCACCAGTGTGCTGTCTCTGTGCCTGCCATGAGACCACGTGGGTGGAAGGAGGGGAGAGCACCTCTCCCCTCCAGGCTCAGGACCTGAAGAAACCCCTGGTGCTGAAGTTCCCTTTCCCTATCCACCTCAAGCAGTCGGAAATGGTTCCTCAGATGGAAATGGAACTAGAACTGGGCCGCCCCACACCATGGGGGGAAAGGGATCCAGAAGCTACCAAGCAGAGAAGATTAGTTGTGCTCTCTGGCAGGATAACCAAAACGTTTAAATCAGAAGGAGACTTAGGGTAGATAAGAGGAACGATTTTTTAGCTGTAAGGATTGTGAAGATCTGGAGCAGGTTACAGGTGAGTAAGGTATAAAGCCTTTGTTTGGTGCATGTAAGTAAAGATGAGGTCATTCAGGCAGAGTCCACTCTGTCCTGGGACAAGAGATGGCCTCTGACTTCTGTAGGTAAACAAACCCATGTCTGTTTTGAACCACTCTCTGGAGTATCTAAAGACAGAGCAGCTCTCATCATGCTCCGAAACGTACTCAGGCTCACATGAGGATGAGATTTGCCCTGCTAACCGGAACTAAGAGGCACACAGTTGGGAAGAACATCCAAGGGACCTGGAAGAGATATTCCTTTTGCCTGTTGGGCTGCAGGTTGGTAAGGAGAGCCACTAGCTGGCTGCTCACCAGCAGTGACCAAACCAACATGACCTCACTAGCACACTCACTTACTTATCAATTGGGAAGAAATTAAACCATCTGAAAAAGAAACATGAGCAGAAAGAAGCCAATAGCACCAGAGAGGAAGCTCAGTTTGACTAAGTGCCTTCATGGCAGCACATGAAGCTTTTTGCTGCAGAGGTTCCCAAGGGTGAGCAGCAGGCAGTCTCCATGGGAGGCCACAGCTACTTGTGCTATGTTTGGTCCACAAACCCCTTTTCCTCACTGGACAAAAAAAAAATTCTCAAATATCTAACAGCTCCTGTCAATATTAATTCTCCCCCAAGTGGCTTGCTATTCACAGTAGGATAACTAAAGCAACACTCATTACTTTAATTAGTGAAGGAGACAAAAAAAATACGACCAGAGCTTGTGAAACAGTCACTGTTACTTTATTTGAAATGCCTACCACAGCCTATATCAAAAATACCTAACCTCTGCCCATAAAATTTGTAAGCACTCTTCTGTACATGGTGTCTGCACAGCACAGTATTTTCTGTACTGTGGAGAGTTGCACCAAAGCAGAAAACGCACTTCCAAAATTTGTCAGGACAGATATATCTAAAAAGACACTTTATAATTGGTACTATGAATCCCAATGCTACATTAAAGCAAGTGATACAGGTGCACTGCGTCCAAAGAGACCAAAATCCAGAAAGCCAACTAGTGTCTTCAGCACTCTACTGTAGTGGTAGTTTATGCCCAGACTACAATTCCAAATCAAGGCTTAGCACAGAGAAAATAGGGGTTTCTGGGCTTTTTCTTTACAATCAGTCATTCCCTTGCCAGTAACGAAAATTGGCCACATGCTTAACCTCTTTCCTGGATGAGTCTATCTCCAAAAAGGAAAGCAGGAGGCAGACGTGGTGGGTTGCACCCCTGGAGCACGCCTGCGCAAGGTTCTGCCACAGCAGTGAAAGATCCAATTACACTCGTCATTTTCTAATTAGGAAGTGACATGCGATTTACAAGCCTTAGACTTACAAGCCTTATTTGTAAGTAATGTAGGAGTGACATTTCCGAACAGCATTAGCGTAACTTTTTCTTCCCCTCTGCAGCCACCCGCTTTCTCAGTCATTTAAGCAAGTTGTTCAGACAAAGAGCAAAAGTCCTTCGTCTGGGTTTTAACCCAAAGTAGTGGAGTCCTGTATGGGTTATTTTCATTCTTTCTTTCCTCTTTTTCTGGCCTCTTTTTCTTTAATAAAGATATGGTTCCTTCCCTGCAGTCAGCAGTGACAATTGTGAGTGTATCTGTCTGAATTCCAGCATACCTAATCAGCCTCTGAGTTTCTCTTGAAAGAAAGTTCACAACGTCTGGAAGAGGAGAATTGTGCACCCACCAGGCCAGCCATGTCAGAGACCTTGTCTGCATGAAGGGCCATGGCTGGCATGGACCCAGCATCCACCGTCAGCAGTGTGATCCTGCAGCCTACTCCTCAGACACATCCACCACTCACTGCAGGTCAGAGCCACATACAACATGTGAGGTCCCAGAGTGTTGAGGTGGTAAAGATGTACATTGTGGGAGCAAAAAACCTTCCAGAGAAGTTGTGTGGAAGGAGCTCACTCTCAGCACACAAAGCTTGATGGTTCTGAAAGGGAGGACTTTGCTCATGCCTCCTGCTCCTTCAGAAACCACATCACTTCAGTTACGCAGCTTACAGGCAAATATCTGACCACTTGGTATGTCCCCCAACCATACCTGCAACTAGAAAGGCACCTGCTCTCCTCAGATCTGGTAAAATGTTTAATTTAAGTCATCATCAACCATGGAAAGGCTAGGAAGGTCACAGCATCTTTAGAAATTCATGGTCCCGATACCCAACCAGGCTCTGTGGGATCCCAGCGCCATGGTCTCATCCCAGCTCAGAGGTCTGTGCGGTGCACTTTCAACACTGGTGGAGTGTACTCTGAAAGCAGCCCAGAGCATGCAGACCTAAAGTTATGGAATGATAACTGTCTGTTTGGGATATAGCTGTGGCCTGCCACTTCATATAGAGCTGTCACTGCAAAAGTAAATTTCCTTCACGCAGACAGGGCCTAAGCATAAGGCAGACTCTCCAGAAGAAGCATCTGCTCACTGGTACACAGAAGCAAAAGAGTTTTAAGAAAGATAGTGAGAAAGAGTAATAGAAGCCACCAAAAACACAGGTAGAAACCTCACTACTGAGAACAGCATGGTCTCAAAAACAAGAGGACTGAAAGATTAATACTACCCTTGCCTGCCGGGTGGACTACAGGACAAAAACCAGCATACAGTGTTTTAGACTTAGAGGCATGAGTCAAAGCATGACTTTTGATTGATATTACAAACATTTTTCCATCAGCAGTCACAAGTGGATACAGCCAGCCTAGGAATGAAGAGACATTCTAGCTGCACCACACCATTATGTATAAAAACTCATTGTCTGAACAGACTAGCAAGAGCTTGGCCACCAGTTTCAGCTAGAAGGCAATCTTTTCCTTTGGCATACTACCTCCATGTGAAGAGGTAAGAGTGATGTGTGAACACAGACTATGCTGTCCTTGATCATGTGTAAGCTGAGCAACCCCCCAGATCATCACAAAGTCTCAATGAATTTAACAAGCCCTGGAGCATTATATAGGGAAGTGAGCACCCAAAGGGAAAATACCCAACAATCTACCTACTGGAAGGAAAAGAAATCATTAAGAGGTAGCTGCTAAAATTGGAATTGTACTGCTAAAAACCATACTCCAACATAGCCATCTGTTGTGGTTTAATCCCAGCCACTAACTGCACACCTCACAGCTACTTGCTCACTCCCCCACCGGTGGGACAGGGAAGAGAACTGGAAGGGTAAAAGTAAGAAAACTCATGGGTTGAGATAAAGATAGTTTAACAGGTAAAGCAAAAGTTACACATGCAAGCAAAGCAAAACAAGGAATTCATTCACCACTTCCCATGGACAGGCAGGTGTACAGCCATCTCCAGGACAGCAGGGCTCCATCACACATTATGGTGACTTTGGAAGACAAATGCCCTCACGCCAAACATCTCCTTCCTCTTTCTTACCCCCACTTTATATGCTAAGCATGGGTGTAGAATATTCCTTTGGACAGCTAGGGTCAGCTGTCCCGGCTGTGCCCCATCCCAGCTCTTTGTGCATCTCCAGCCTCCTCAATGGTGAGGTGGGGTGAGGAGCTGAAAAGGTCCTGATGTTGTGTGAGCACTGCAATTACAAGAACATTTCTATATTACCAATGTCATTTTCAGCACAAATCCAACACACTGCTCCATGTCAGCTACTGTGAAGAAAATGAACTCTATCCCAGCCAAAACCAGTACACTTAAAAAAAAGGCATTTGTTATTATTAAGGCTTTATCAGACCACTCACACGTGAAATAATTGCTATACCTTACACATTCAAAACCAGATTTTTTTTTCTGTCTACATCTTTCCATAATGACCAAAATATTAACATTTCCCCACCTTGGAATTTGACCTTATCTTGATGAAAATGACTCAAATAATCTGAATTAAATTACATCTGCAAGACAATTAAAAAATACTGCCCATGGACTGCAAGTGCTTAAATATCATTAAATAAAGATACAGCAGTAAATTACTCCATCCTTAGAACTTGCAGCTCCCAGGTTCAGATTCAGAATTCAGGTCTGTGTAATTTAAAAATTGCTGCTCTCTAAACTGAATAAAACATGACCTGTGTTTGTTTATATTCTGCATTTTTCATTCACCCTAGCTCTCTTCCATGCAAGTCCCCAGGAAAAACTCTAAAACATAGAGGAAGATCATGAGATATTTTTCTTCCAGGCTGATTTACCTTTCAATTCATTTCACTGTTAATCTCATTACTAAAGCATTCCAGAACAACTCGGTATTTTCAGTAATTATTAATTTTTGTTTAATTTTATCCATTATACCACCTAATACCAAGTACTTCTGTTTATTTCAATAACCACAACAGATTTGACACAGCCCTCTAGTTTAGCTTTTCACAGAATCATCAAGGTTGAAGGAGACCTTGAAAACCATCCTATCCAACCATCAACCCAGCATCACGGTCATCATCCCTAAACCATATCCACAAGTGCCACATCAAGATGCCTTTCGAACACTTCCAGAGATGGTGACTCCATCACCTCCCTGGGCAACTTATTCCAGTGCTTGACCACTCGTTCAGTGAAAAAAATTTTTCTAATATCTAATCTGAACATTCTCTGGTGCAACTTAAGTCCATTTCCTCCTGTACTGTCATTTGAGACAGGCAGAAGAGACCAATCCCCGCCTCATTACAGCCTCCTTTCAGGTAGTTGTGGAGAGCAACAAGGGAGCAACAAGCTCCCTGAGCTCCTTTTCTCCAGGCTAAACAGCCCCAGTTCCTTCAGCCACTCCTCATGAGACATGTTTGCTAGACCATTCACCAGCTTTGTTGCCCTTCTCTGAACACGCTCCAGCACCTCAATGTCCTTTTTGAAGTGAGGGGCCCAGAACTGGACACAGTACTCGAGGTGTGGCCTCACTAGGGCCAAGTACAGGGGGACAATCACTTCCTTAGTCCTGCTGGCCATACTATTCTCAACACAGGCTTTTGTTTTCTCTCCCACTGTGGTATGTATCAGACCAGCTCTGATACAGCAAGGGGGTCATCTGCTGGGGTGAGGATGGAGGAGGACAAGCAAAGAGACTCAGTGACAAGGGAACAAGGAAGAGTTCATGTAATGTGAAGCATGTTTCATGTCCTATCTGAGCATGTCTTTCCAAACGTAACACCACTAGTGGTATAATGAAGCACTAATTGAACACAGATGGAAAGCTCTAAATAAGACAGGGATTGGACAAAAAGACACATTCCTTAAATATTCCCCACATTTCCCAGCCAGAGGTGAGGAAAGAAGAGTCTCTTAGCATTAGCTGGAAGCTTTATTGGGAACATGGGAGAGTCTGGTCCAATTTCTTCAGCTGCCTAAGGGACTCAAGCTGGCACTTGATTTTGTTTGTTTAAATTAATCCCAGGCTGCAGGGTCCTTAAGGGCTGGGCTCACTCTGTCATTTCCCAGGTGAGAATGGATGACCTCCATCAGGCTCTTAACTCACAGGGAGAACAGGCTTCCCTAACCCTGAAAGACTTCTTCTAGGTAGCCAGCCCCAAAATTCATGTTGCATGCCTTAGGAAGCCAAAGAGCAGGGGATGAATGGAGGCACCGGCTCCTGAAGGCCACAGCACTCACTTGCTGGAAGCAGCTGAGCAAAGCCAGGCTGCCTTTCAAGGATTCTGCAGCTTCAGTATCAGAAGCTCCTAGTCTCCCCACACAAATCACTCACAAGCAGTAAGCTGGCCACCCTTGCCCTTAGGTATGCATGCACATTCAGAGGCTCTCCCCTGGCCCGACCTGGTTACTGAACATAAGAAGGAAAAAGTTTGACAGGTAGAGGAAATTTCCTGGGGGATATCCCACAGTGAGAACTGGCAAGGGAACCAAGAGGGGGATACCTCATGTGGGGCCTAGCAGAGCCACGTACCAGCTGCTCACTGCATTGCAATAGCACTGCAAGCCTAGAGGAAATCTAGCTGGTAAGAAGAATACCTTGGGATTTTAGGCTCAGGCTGAGGGACAGCTCCAGCTGGGGTTAGTCTCTGGCTGCTTTGTAGCAGGTGGATAAAACAGGGGTGGTGGAGAGTTATTTCTAGCCCCTTTTGCTGATTGCAAACAGCTTTTTCAGCAGAATGAACTAAACACAAGGGGTTTTGCCCTGTAACAGGGCATCCAAGAGTTGTCAAGCAGTTGTAGCAGAGCACAGCCAGGCCCAGATTGTTCCTTCAATCTGTGAGGGAAGCATGTTTATTTTGCAAGACGGGAGAGATGTGCTTGATTGGTTTTCTAACTCCCACCCTAAGGAAGGCTGTGCATCACCATTCTGTTTCTTCACAGGTGTAATCATCTGCTTCATCTCTTCATGTTGAAAAAAGTTGCTGCAAGGAGCAGCTTGGTAATAACTTTGCTGCATCTTACATTTTAGATCCCCAACACAGTCAGCAAACTGCTCCTCCCTCCATACATTAGGCTGCCCAGAACAGTGTTTCCCAAACAGCCCAGGCTTTACCTACAGTACTCCTTGGAAGATGCTGTCCCACAGCCCCAGGCAAGCCTGAGCATCTCTGCAAACACAGAGCTTGCTAATGAATGGCCCCCAGTTGTCTCAGGTCTAACTCTGGAGTGAGCTACAGCAGAAAGGAAGCCCAGTTTTGCAAGAGGATGCATCTCTGAGCAACAGATGGGATCAGATGGGCAGTCTTTGTCCTCATCACTGGTCTTCCCATCATAAGGGGAAAAAACATCCCAAGTTTCAGAGTTTTCCCACCAAGGACCTCCGAAATTCATTAGCAGCCAAGGAATAGAGGGAATTCTCCATTTGAGGTCCTTTCAGAATGAGACAGTACAACATTGTTAATGCAGGAAATCACAGAAAACACATTCTTCTGTAAGCAGGAGGCCACTGTTTACTGCAGGAAGGTTTACATGAAAGTGCTATTCAAGGTCTTCACATAAAGGGTTAATAATCATCACATAAATGTTTACACGTGTTAGTAAACACATAAGCTAACATATAAATTGTTTATATACCTATCCATAATACCTACTTTTATCTGACTTTTATTACATGCTTCTCACATCCGCAACAAGCTTATGAAGAGCCATTCAACAATTTAATCTTTGATACAGATTAAGGATGACCTAAATTTTTTTCTGCATTTCATGTGCTCTCTCAGGACAAAGGTTTTATTCAGAGAGCTCTGGTTCCTATAGGTGGCCCCTGTGCCCAAAGGGGCTGCTGCACAGCTCGGGTATCTGCCTGCATGAATGCAGACACAGCTTGAGAATCTGCTCCATGTGAGCTCAGGACTGCCCGCACCCACCTGGGCAGAGATGCTCCAACATCCTTTCTTTTCCTTTCAGACATCAAATAAACAAAACCAAACCAACAAACAAAAAACCACAACAAAAATCAACACTAACACCACACTCTGTAACTGTTCATGTTTCAGGAAGATTCTAGCAAAGTATTTTGGGACCTGTAGTTTTCTGGGCTCTCACGCATGCTCAATGAAATACTATAATGTCATTGGTTGAAAGATCATGTGACACGATTTAAACACTATTTAAACTGATGCCCTTTGTAATAAACTTAATTCTGCTCTCGCACCCCTCGGTGTGAGCAGTGGGGTTCGTGCAAAACAAGCACCTCAACACTCCTTTCTCTCTTCGTCTCAGCTGCCTTGATGCCTCAGCAAGCAGAACATCAGGGCAAAGTGGGAGGGAGCACGTGCAGAAAGAGACAGAGGGCAAACAGATCACACAAAGATGAAATAAAACACAAAACAGAAGGTGTAACAGACAAGATCAGCAGCAAAAGCGATCAGAGCAAACTCAGGAGACAGGCACTCATGAGCTTGACAGGTGAAGCGATGAGAGGAGCCAGTACTTGACTGTGAGTTTCCGTAGGTACTGTGATGCTCTCATTCCCATCCAAATGGCTGCCACACGAATGCCTTCTCTGTGCCTCTCTGTTTACATTTGCTGAGACAAGGATGCGGCAGCTCCCAGCCCAGAACAACAGGCAGCCTTTAAAAACCCAGCGATAACCTGGCGAGACCACGGAGGGCAGCTCTGACAGATGGGCAGGGCAGGGGCTCTCACTGTTCCTGCTGCCGCTCACAGCCCAGCGCATTAGTGTAAGCTGCCCTCCGTGGGTTCACCACTTTAGCCATCACATAATCCTGAGGATTAAGCAGCAAACAGAGTGCCTGCTCAGCAAAGGTCTGAAAAAGGTTATGTGAGGTACAGAAGAGGGAACCAGGGGAGGACAGTGTGATACAGGGGACCAGCAGCTGGGCAGCAGTGAGAATCCCATTTACAAAGCCCATAAGCTTCAGATACATCAGGGAGACGATGAGATTCCAGCTGTGTAAAGATGGAATTCATCTTACCAGATGTAAATGCCAAAACAAGAGTTAATCCCCAAGACTGCCTGTGCCATTCATGGAAAGAAACAAGCATTTGTAAGGCACCTTCCATCCATTTGGAAGCTGTTGTCTGACACTGACCAAACGAGCTATCTCTTCCCCTTCATCAGCTCTAATAGGAACCTGGCTTTACCAGCCCAGATACAAATTTTTCTGTCATAAGCATGGAAACTTAGATGAAAGGAATCCCAGGATAACTCACACATGACGCTTGTCATGCTACTGCATGCCTGCTCCATTCCAGCACCTCTTTGCCCAAGATGAATAACTATCCTTTTGACAGTGATATTTAAAAATGTGTCTTCTGTACCATGTCAATCAAGTCGGAGGGCAGTAGTTTTATGAAGTAATTAACAACTGTTTGGTGAAATTATTCATTTAGTTATAAGGGCAATGTTATTTGTCATACACTTGTCCTAATTAAGATCAACACCAAGGAAATGTGGCTGCTATGTGGGAAATTACTCTTCTTGCAGACAGTACCAGAAGCCTCTTGAAAAGTGAAGACTTAGCAACAAGTGCCTGATTTTTAGAAGAAGTCTAGCAGATAGCAGGGGGGGAGTTGGGGGAGGTGTTCTTATGGACTTCCAAGGAAGAACAATCCACCCTTTCAGGAATCTGTACCCAAAGCATCATGCAGAGAGGCTGTACACATGCTGAAAGCTCAGCAAACAACACATACGATCGTGCTACAGCACTGACCCGCTGCTTCCACACCTCAAATCCCATTCCAAGGCATCAGCACCACAAGTAGAGCTAACAACAAAACCAGGCATTAGCAGTGTTCAGGTCTGCGGAGGGAGCCACAGCTCTGTAATGTAAGATGAGGTTAATAATATTTTTTGGACACATGGGTCTGGGTAACACAAATGACATGATGATGAGTCAGTTTAATTATAAACTTCCTGTTACAAATATCAAGGTTCCTCTGATGGCACTGACAATTGTTCTTCTGACTCATCCAGCTGTTCCTGTAACCTGGCAAAACAAAACCTTCTTTGACCTTTAAGGTATAAATAATTAAAGAAACCATTATTTTGAAAGAGTACCTGGCAATTCATAGTTGCTGGAACACCATAGTGACATGCAGAGAAAAATACAGCATTCTGTCTAGGGACAGAGCTTTTATCACAATCTCCACTCCCTGAAAGACAGAACAAAAACATCTATCCATCCCACATGTGGAAGAGGCACATTAACTTCCTGCCCATACATGCTTCCAGCAAGATTATCCTACATGGCCAGATAGATCATTGCTAGTCGAGGGTGAATCAGAAGTCCACACCCTCCAGGCCACTCCTACAAGGTCAGTAGTTCAGAAAGTCTTGCTCGTTTGACACACAGGCTTGAATTTTCCTGCAAGTTAGTTCTACCTTAAAGCACAGAGCTAGAGGCCCAGCAGGAAAAATGTAAGGGCACTACACCCCTTTCCATCTCAAAGCCTGACCCTTATGCATGAGAACAGGACCCTTGTCCTCAGGCCAAGGGGGAAAAGATATTAATGATAAACAGAGGAACAGGAGGACAGGTCAGCCCTCAGCAAAACAATTCTGAACCTCTTCTCTGCCTAAGCAGAGCTTCCAGCACAAAGAGAGAAACGGCCTCCTTACCAGAAGGCTCTGTAGGCTCCCAAAAAAAAAAAAAAAATCATATTTTTAACTTACATCTCAGGAGGTCTCGAACATGATTTGCTTCAGGATCAAGTGGACTCCCACAGCACACAGCAGAGCATCACCCCAAGCTCCTGGGATGCATTAAGGCAGCAGTCAATTAATTAGGGTAGGGTTTGCAAGAGCCTCACAGCCTTCTCTCTCAGACAATACAGAGTGGAACCATTCACTTCAGCAAAGGCAGGATCAAGTTATTTGTGGTTCATGGTAGCCCACTTGTTCCTCTTAATGAGGTTTTTGTCTCCCTTTGGCACAAACAACTTGAAAAGCCTCTGAACCTAGTTCCCAAGTCCTACGTAACTGTGGAACTTCCTTTCCAATCTCCCTTTGGTGAACTTTAAAACGTCACATGGGGCATTAACAGCCCCCCTAATACACACGCTCCATTATGACTTCAGGATCTATTTTTTTCCATCATTCTGTCTTCTATTTTATTTAAGAACTTGATTTCAGGAGGCACAAAAGGCCTGATTTGCAAAGATGCTGTGACTGAATGGGGAGGGGAGGAACACAGATGTACAGCTCTTCTGAAAATCACATCTCACACTGTGAAACCAAAGACCGAAAAATTACCAGCGAGAATTCTATTTTTAGCTATCCTGTGTCACAATATTCACCGTTCCCAAGCAAACTTTCTGGCAAATATTTAGAGCAAGACTCACAACCCCATGCTTTGTCAACAAAGCACAGTGATTACCTAGAGCGGCTGTAGGTGCAGTACCTCCAGCACTGCAGCACTTCACCCCGTTACCATGGCACTTTTGGTTGGATTTTTCCTGTTTGCATGTATAGGAAGCGAGATAACTCTACTATGTTTTTAATATGTGATAAGCAGGGCACAACTGACCTCCAAATAAAACAGCTTAAAGGGCTCACCTAAGCCCAGGGAAACTGAGTTTTCACACCAGGCATTGTGGCACCTCTGAAGCGCACGTGCCCGCTGCTGGAGAACTTTTCCTGGAGAGGTGTTGGTGCAAGTCACACTCAGAGGCAGATGCTGCTGTGCTCAGATGTGGTAAGGCTGCAGCAGGAGGAGCTGAGGTTGGGTACTCACTGCAGCCAGCTCCATCCCCTGCAGCCAGATTCCCAGCATCACTCTGTGCTGACAGCTGTATGAACAGAGGTTTGGTCCTCAAAGCCACCCAGATAAACACAGCACAGGGAACACCCTGCAGGTCAGAAGATGTAACCTCTCAGTTTATGGCACTGTCCATTTTAAATGAACTACCAGCACAGCAACACATGGTTTCCATGGTAAGTCAGATGCACCCACCTTCCACCTGAGTTAAGTATCACCGAGTGCTTTGTTCAGTGTATAGGGGGGGTGGGCATGCACCCATGTTTAGGCCTAATAAAACCCACCTTTAACTCCCAATCCTCAGTTCACTGTGTGATTGCACCAATATAAATTATTCTTTGACTAACACTACCCTGAACTGAGAACTAACCCCAAAGAGAGGATCTGTAGGACAAAATGAAGAGCCCCTCTCTGCTCTATTCTCATTACACCCCATTAAATCCACCTTTCTGCTTGGACTGTTTTTATCTGCTGAAGGGTGCAAGGAGAGTCATGACCAGAAAGGGCACCCAGAGAGATGGGCGCAAGAGAGCACTAACAGAAGTCTGGCATTCACTAAAACACATCTACGAGAAAACGATTCCCATCCTCAGCTGTCGTGTTGCCTGGCGAATCAGCACATATGATGCACTTCCATGTGGTCCCATGTCTGTGAGGTTGTAAGAAAAGCACCTGTGCTGCAGAACAGGCAGCTCCCTGGAGGAAGACAGTAGCCTGTACCACATTGAAGGAGCAAGTCTGCTACGAAATTTTCTGCAGAGCAGGATTTCCACATGTGCAAATCTTGCCCTGCACTCAGTAAATAAATGAATGTGGACCGTACTCATATTCACATAGGGAGGGAAAGCTCCTGTAGCCCAGCTCTCCCCCAGGTGTGACAGTCACTTGGCACTTCATAAACAGCCAGTGTTTGGCAATGTCACCTGAACTGCTGGAGCAGCTGTTGCTTTCTTTACTAAGGAGCCCCCCTGGTGACAGCCAGATGTACTGCTTGCAACACGGAACGTGATACAGCACAAATTGCTCCAAAAGAAGATTTTTGATTAACTGCTGTGGCAGGGGCCTAACTCAAAGAGCAATAACATTTGAGCCAGCAGAGCAACAACGTGTGTACAGGTAAGAGGAGGGGGTGGCAGGTCATGGGAGCACCCATCTCCTGGAGGTCTCCAGAACTAGACATGCCACCCCAGGGGACACAGCAGCACCCCACCAACCAGCCCTGCCTGTGCACCTCAACACAACCACTGGGACCAGTTGCATGATGATCATTTTTGGAAAGCCTGTTCCAGAATGCCTTCTCTAAACAAAACTATTCCACCATGGTGAACAACTTTACTTAAGCCACACAAAATTCCCTCCCTTGGGGAGCCTGAAGAGCTATGCTTGAATGTATAGGCATATTTAAGTGTGTCTCAGTCTGGTTTTGCATGTGTTATTTGGGGATGAAAGTGGTGAAATCACATCTGTTTCTTGAATATCTACATAGCAATATTTTAACATTTTATTTGCAACATTTTTACTTTAATTAATTTAAATGCAACCCAGCCATCCAACTATTTCATATATAATCCCAGGGATTTAGTAGCAGGAAATGCAGCATCACAGCTAAATAATGGAAAGGTGGCAATATTAAAAACTTATCATAAAATTAATGTACTTAGCATATTAAATAGCTTTTCAATTTGACAAGGGATAACTATTTTATGTAAATGTGTATTAAAAATAATCCTAGTAGGTTGCCCAACATTTACCAGTCTTAATTCACACACTGCAGTGAAGCCGTATCAGAACATCTTTTCCAAAGTCTGTATATCTGTATGCATTTATAGTATTATCAAGAGGAACTGCAATAGTTATATCAGTAGAATGAGATGCAATTTTCACAAGCAGTAAATGAAATAGCAAAGTTATTGCTAAGCCTTCAATAACCCTACAGTGTGTTCTGCTTAAAGTTATTACCAAATCCAATATACAATTAATATTTCAATTCCTTTTAGGAGTGAATTACATTTAGTCCTTCTTACAGCTGAGATTGCATTTGAGTGGCATCACAGAAATTTACAGCCAGAACAGACACTGAACTTGGCCCAGTTAACATTTTCCTATCATAAAATGATCCTTTCTAATACACTCCCCACCTCAAACCCCTTCTGTTCACCCAACAACTGCTCATTGCTCCACAGCTTCCCTGCCAAGTCACTGCTGTCTGCTAAATGTTAACTTTTGAAGCAAGGAAATGTAAGGGGTTTTGGGTTTTCTTTTTGGAAGGTCACCTGAAAATATATTCAAGAAGAGGTAAATTATTCAATTAAATACCAAAAAGAGAGAGAGGTATATGGAAATCCAGCTGTCAACATAGTCTCTGCTATTTAGAGATTACCAAGATTAAACTAAAGCAGGTAGCAACTCAGAACTACTATTTATTTGTGTCCTGAACAAGAATAACACATTTCAATGTCTCCCAGAGCAGAGATCCAGGGGCAGGAAGATGGAGATCCATTCTGAAGCACTTAAATATACTTACTGCAAACTCCTGGACCTAACCAAAATCATTACATAAAAGGAGGACAAAAGAAGTGCTGAAGTCACCACAAAAAACTCTGCTGAAGCCAAATGCTTCATCTTGATTTTAAATCACATCAAGATTTTGCTCGTTGAGTGTTTTGAAGATAAATGCTGACAAAATATTTTCATTTTAATGAGGTAACATCTTCCAAAGGGAAGCAGGAAAGGTTTGGCCAACACTGGTCAGAAGGCAGACTTGCTGCAGCTCCTGGCAGTAGAGCAGCCCACAAGGCTGCAGAAGGACGCTGGACAACACAAGGCTTGGTGTTTGCTGTTGCCTGACCTGGATCTACAAGAACTTACAAATGCCTCTGAGCTAGAGCATTGGGGTAACACCTTGGGGAGCACCTAAGAGCTGGATTCTGACAGCTGACAGAGAGGACAAGCAAGGTAGGCAGCTCCCTACCTAAGAAGATAGGAAAAATTCCTGGCAATGTGACTTAAGGTGTCAGAGAAGACCAGCAAAATAAGAAATAAAATGCTGTGTAAGTGCTGTGTAAATGCTCATCTGTCAAAGATGCAGATGAGTGTGAAGTAGGAATTTTAAACAAATGCAACAGAGTCACTGCACTGTCCTCCCCGGTGCTGTAGCCCATGCTGCATTTTTGGAGCCACAGATCTGGAGGTACTCTTTTTCCAGAGATATACCTAGGACATATTCAGACTGCAAGAACTGATTTCCCTAAATATTAGTCCATCTGCAAAAAAATACCTGCAAGCACCTTCCTCTGGGGCCAGACACCTCAGTCTTCATATGACTGATTTAGCAGACTGGCTTCGTTACCCCACGATTCGTTTGGATGCCATGAACAGTCCTAGTTACCTGACAATCCATTTGCTAGATTCTTGGTCAAATGAAAATCTAGCAAAAAACTAAACTCGACTCTCTGCTAGGCCTGATCCAAGAGGGAGCCCACGCCATCCCAGATTATATTAGTAGCAGTTCATAACAGAAATAGTAGCACCCCCTAATCCCAAATAGAACCAAAATACAGCTCAACTTTTTTTTTGGAAGCTCAATACTCTCAAGATTTGGACACCTAAGAACTGCAAACCCTTTCCTACTTTCAGCTAAATCCTACAATACTTAAAAAACACAAATTACTTACCAGTGACTAGTAGCAGAAACTGGCCTGGGATTCCCAGGATATTTTTTTCCCCAGTCTACATCTCAGAAGCACCTGTGTGTATCCAATGCTGGAGTCTTCACCCTTAGGCCAAGAGGAAAACCTCAACACAAGTGGTCAGCATCAGGCAAATGCTCCCATGTGCTGTATGGCTGAGGCATCTTTCAGCAATTCACTGTAATCTTCATCCAATGAACAAAGCAACATAACCTGTGGCACAAACTATGCCCTGTACAAAAAACAGGAAAAAGGCAGGAGTAATTTGGTTATTCGAAAGAACTGCAAAACCATTCCACTAAGGTATTTCTCTCTTTATATTTGGAAGTTATTTTAAAAAAAGACTAACAGCAGGGGGAAGAAAAGGTACACATTTTAAATTCCTATTTATGGATAGGCATCCATAGCAGGAAGGACTCCAACACAACCCCTTCTTCTTGAGCGTGAAGCACTCACCTTCAAACCCTTTTCTCCAGATTTGAAAGCACAATGTGGTGTGGAGAAACCTAAAGTCAGGAGCCAAAGCCACAGGTCTGGTGGCCAGTCAAGGCACTGAGATTTGCTGTTCACTTGGCCCTACCTCTGGATCATGACAGGAACACGGGTTCCTCAGCTTATAACCAGCAGAGCACCAGTAACAACCAGATGTAGAATGAAAACTGGTATTCTTCACCCCACCCCATGTCCCACAGGTGTATCTAAGAGCAGATGACCAAACACCACCATTTATCTGCTGATCAGTGATGTCTAAGATTTCATCACTGGGGTCTGCAATACTCCCTAAGGGATAGAGCTTTCCCTTGTTTCACTGCAGACTCAGGAAGCAGCAATGTTATCATTATTTCAAAGATCAGTTAGGCATAACTTTAGATGCAAAACCAGTATCTGACACAAGGCTCTGACACATAACAGACTTTTTTCCTGTTAGCTTAATCTTTCACCATTCTTCCTGTAAAGACTGTTTTACCACAGAAACCAAAAGACTGTGCAGATCATAGGATATCAGAAACAGTCCCAAGTGATGAATTCCTAACCAAAACCTAGCTGTCCATTAGCAAACAGGACACAAGACAGCTTTCTGTAGCTCTCAAATCCTTCTTGATGAAAGCGTTTACTTCTCATAATGCATTATGCACAAAGAGAGGCCAAAGTTCCAAGAGGTAATCGACAACTTAAAATAAAACAAGCTGTGGCAGACTGGGAAAAGTAGGCTTGGAATGAGCACAACTCTGTTCACTTACTGCTTCTGCCAGGCAAAGTTTCCAATTATTGACTGGTGCAGAGGAAGTGGTTACCTTCAGGGATCACATCAGACTGTTAAAGTGTCTTCAGATTCACAGGCTGGCTGTGCCCTGCAGCAGGCATGAGCAGCTGCAACTGTTCTCTGACCTCTTCTGGGCACAAACTGCTGTAATCACCCCCAGGAAATTTGAGAAATCTGGGGATTTTCCATTTGTCATTACACTCTGATGTTGCAGTTGCTTCCTGAGGACAAGGCTGACATTAGGTTGCTTCTCTAACTCCTCTGCATTGTCTAGGATTTTCAGTGTTTGACATGTAACCCGAAGTGAAAATGTTATGGAAGCTTTCTTACCTGGATCCATGTAATTTTTTAACACATTACAATAAAAAAAAATAGCATGACAAACTATGCTTGAGATTACTGTTCTCTCATTTTATCTGCTGCTATTAAAAGCCATTCAGTTTAACAGCAATAAAAAAACGCAGGGGATAGCTAGAGATCACTTCTGCATAAATTTACCACAGACATCAGAGCACTGCATCACCAAATACATCCAGTTTTACTTGCACTGCATCACCAAATACATCCAGTTTTACTTACCCCTCAGTATTTTTTCCTCACCCCTCAGTATTTTTTCCTCTACCAGCCTAATCATTTCCCACTTATAGCAATTACTGTGACAGAGCCCTACCAGGCAGGTGTTCCAATTCACACATGGATAAAAACATCTGCACTTTCATCACTTCAAATCTCTCCAGGTTCTCCAAACTCCATTCCAAAACATATTCCAAAGGGTCAGTTAAATCTTTATTGAAACTTATTTTGGGGAGTATTAATTTATTTTTTGGAAAGAAATAAAAGACTTATCTCCTTAATGCTTAAGAGGATCAAGTGTCAAAACAACTGGTATCTCAGTCAAATTGGAAAGTAATCCATTTTCAGTAAACACATATTTCATCAAGACTTGGACACAATCTGTTCAAGCAGCAGCAAGACATTTAAATCCTTGTGGGAATGGAGAACTAAAATAGGTGGGACCAGATGCATAGCTTTTCTCCAGACTGTACATGAAAAACTAACTTGCATTATAGTGAGTACATGTACCAAAACTAAGTAGGCATTTAGACACCAGCAGCATGAGGATAAGATTAACAGCAGCCACAGCAAGTCTAGTTCTCTTGTTGAATCACTTCTATTTCCTGTCTAATCTGTCTCTAATGTGTCCACAACTGCAATATCTATTACCCCATAAGAGCAATGCTTGGCTAAAAGGGACATTCCTCCTACCTCCCATTATAAACTATTACTTGGCCATCACACATCCATTCTAAGCATTCCTCCTATATTATGTTGAAAATACAGTTCCAGTTCCTACCTCCCAGGATTAGAAGATTAAAGCTTTCTGCCCTAATTGTTTCTCTGTATTGATCCTTGGCATATACTAAGAATCAAACGGGAAGAGATTGCTATAACATAGGTAGACCCTACTCATAGGTCAGAAGTCTTACTCATTTTCTACATCACCAAAGCATATAAATTATCAGATTTGAAAATAAATTGAATGCTGCTAAATCAGTTGTGTCCAGACTAAATTCAGTATTTTATTACTGCCTCATTTGTGCTCTAGGCAACATCCCCTTAACACCCTGAGTTCTGATGCTTTGTATCACCTAATTTGATCAAAGCTTTCACTGCTAAGGCAAGCCAAGAAAAAGCACAAAGCACAATTTGCTCAGAACAAAATGTTGATATTTAAGCGGAAAAAAGCATTAAGTTTCAATGCTTCAAAATAATGTGACTGGCTATCCAATTTAGCACATCCCTATTCCAGTTCCTAATACATTATTCTCAGACCACTGCAATCACTGACCTGTTACCAACATTGCTGCTGCAAGGATATTATTAGAGAATGCCCTTGTCTGTTAACAATCCTGTATCTTCTACTTTGAATTCCAGACTTTAGGGCTTGGGATTTTTTAATTATTTATGGGGGGGTTTTCTCCCTAGGACAGCCTTGGAAGCATGTGCATCCTGCTAGCTTCACAGACTTGGAGGAAGAACAGTCACACACCATCACCCTCAGTGCAATCAAAAGGAAAGAAGCAAAGACCAGCAAGGCAGTTCATTTTATACCAAGGCAGCACCTCTCCAAGAAGCATCACAACTACTGTGCTTTAAAAGAGGGAGCACTTGAGCAGCAAGAAAAGCTCCAGCATCCTTTCCTGTGGAAGAAAATGTTTTGAGTTTTGTAAAGCTTTTTATTCACATCAACTATGCTTGAGTAAAGAAAGGTAAACTTGCAGAACAGTCCTTGCTGGATGTTAGATTAGATCATGGATAAACTACTGTACAGCAAGGCAGTAGCCAGTTTTAGTCTATCCCACTGTCATTTAATCTCACTGCAGATCATTGGCAGGAACTCTAATCTGAGATCATGGGGACCTCCTTCTCAGACCACATACCTTACACCAGTCATATTAAGCATACTTAATATATTATTGCTGTGTTTACTGTGGGAGTAACCACGTTGTAGCAGTTTTCACTGTTATATATTAAAAATTGAATGATGCAGCTTAAATGCTGCCCCTGCCTGAATTAGCTGAATTTACCCTGAAACATCATCTAAGTGCAGTCTATCTGAAAGTCAGAGCTAAGCACAACTTCACTTGACATCTAACAACCACATGACTAAGCAGCAATTTCCTGCAGAACTTGCATTTCCTCACAAAGTCTGCGATTCAAAGGAAATCAGCACACAGCTTTGCCCACTGAAGCACTGAAGCCAGTACAACACTCAATCCAACCACCTCTTTATTACATGAAATACTGTTCCCAGATATTAAAGAAGAAATCAAGTCCAGAAGCCAGCTGCATCTAATTTTTCAGTACCCAGAATATCCAACTTAGTTCTTTACCTTCCATACCAAGTGTTTTCCTGTTCAATATATTTCAAGATAAATAGTTTGATTTACAGCACCAAGAAAAGAAGGAAAGAAGCACAAGTCATGAAAAAAGATTTTTACTTGCATTTTACTATTGTTGAGTATTACAAGACAGCTGTTTATTTTACACACATTAAAGTGCCAAGTTTATGTACAAACTATTAAAACAATAGTAAAAAAAAGGTAAACTTAAAACCTGCTAAGAAAGCAGTGAGATCATGTAGTTTCCTCCAGAATTTTCTACAGACTATTTGACAAATTTACAACAGTTCCTTTGTTTATGATGAGAACAGCAGAAGCCAGGGGTCAGTGCCCACAACCTCCCATCTTGCAGAATGAAGTGCCTGTATCTTTCATGAAATGGAATAGCATGTGCTGTAAGATACATCTAAACATTCTACGCATCAACACCATTGGCAAAGTCTAAAAGGGATTTTACTGTTGGAGCTACACCAGCCTCCTAAAATATACCAATATCACCATACTTTACAAGAATGGGATTTTACTACTGAAATCAAGTCACACTGTGACTCAATATATTGAATGATTCCCTGTAAACAGGGTGTTATGTACATTAACACATATGGTCTCAGTTCATTTAAAATTCTGCATCCAGGGTGAAAGAGTTGTCTGTGGGCTTTGACATGACTCCCATCCTCTGATATTCACCTACTCGCTTCTCAAAGAAATTGGTCTTGCCTTCCAAAGATATGTTCTCCATGAAGTCAAAAGGATTCTCTGCTTTGTATATCTGAAACACACAAGCAATTCTATAGTCACTGCTGATGCTCACATCTTGAGCATTACAGACCAGGAGGAGTCTAATGGCAGCATCAACAAGCTCACTATGTAGTAAAGAAAAATCTCAGCCCCAAGCCTTCTCTACCATATTTGTTCCTGTGTTTTAGCTGCAGCTGACAGAAGCACAGTACTCATAACACTCTTTTTCCATAGCACCCTTTTGCTCTTCCTTCTGTGGGTCTCCACATAGGATGTAGCAGCAGGACTGCTCAATGATTTCACAAGTTAAACTAATATTGCTGCAGCCAATTTGGATTTCTGAAGGAAATGAAACTTAATATTACCTTTTCCCCATGAAATATTCTGTGTATTATGGATTAGAGCATTACCTTGTTAAATCCCAGTTCCAACATCAGCCGGTCTGCCACAAACTCTATGTACTGTTTCATTAAAGTGCAGTTCATGCCGATCAGCTTCACAGGCAGTGCCTCCGTCAAGAATTCCTGCAGATAACAAGCATTTCACATACAACACTGGCATGTACTCTGTGCTAGCCAAGTTAATTTTATGCCCAACAGCTTTCCAGCTTTGTTTAATTGCAATCAAGTTTCTAAACAAGGGGCAGACAATTACCTGCTCTATGAGAACAGCATTCATGATGATTTCCCTTACTCTCTCCTCTGATGGTTTGTGTATCAAGTGCTTGAACATGAGGCAGGCAAAATCACAGTGCAAACCCTGGAAGGAAGTTTCAGAAAATTATGTCAGGAACAGAGTAAGTGGCATCACCTTTGCCCTTGCCACATTATTTAGTGTTGCCTACAGACAACTTTCTGCGTCACCAGAAGGCATCACACGAGCACGTTCAGCCAGTATGAGCTGCACCTGCTCCAAACAGTCAGGTGCAACAACTGCAAGAGTTGGTAAGAACACCTAAACTACTTTAGAGGAAGTAAAATGTCAAGTTCATTCATTCCCTGCTGCAGGATTCACAAGGACACGTTTGCACACTTTAGTGAGCCTTACTGCCTGTTTCTAAATATACTCCAGTTGAGTATCATTCCTTTGAGCTACTGTGGCACATTACGATCTTAAACTGCTAGAATTTGACTCATACCTCATCTCTACTGATGAGTTCATTAGAAAAAGTGAGTCCAGGCATTAATCCTCTTTTCTTCAGCCAAAAAATTGATGCAAACGAGCCAGAAAAGAAGATTCCTTCCACAGCTGCAAAGGCGACTACACGTTCTCCTGTTAAGAGAAGATTGATAATATTTACTCACAGAAAACTTAGCAGGATTAATAAATACCCAGAAGTTGCAAATAGACCAATGAACTGCATCCTGCAAGGTGAATGAAGTTGCTTCTGCTTAAGTGAGCTATGGCCTGTCCTAAAAACTATTACAGTAAGGATTTCTAGTCATTAAACAAAACAAATATGAGTGGAAGTAAGAACTAAACAGAGTGGCTACTAAGTAGCTGAAGCCAAGGCTCCTTCCCCCCTGGGTTAACCATCAATATCACCCTTTTCCAGACAGCTCACTGAAAAAGCAGTCATTTTGGCAGCTGATTTAAGCCAGTGTCTGCTCATCTTTGATTAAGCAAGGAACCTCGGCCATGAAGAATGCTTTAATGCTAGTAAAATAATGATCTGTACCATCTCATCTCACCTTTCAAGTAAGACAGCAGCAATTAGCAAGGCTAAGGAGCTACAGCCTCCAACCAGACACGTCTGCTGGCTACAGATGGCCAGTGCAGCTCTAGATGTGACAGCAATTTACAATTTGACCATACAGTCAGGCATATGATGATTGCCACATGACCTTATTAATCATGATGCCAGCAATTTTAGAAAAATTCCTGTCAGTAGCTCATTTGAAGATGAAGTAGTTTCTTCATTTCCAGAATTTTATCACTATCTTATACTGAAGAGCATGGACTCTCCCTGTGACAACAATAATCCATCCCTATGAATTGTGAAGTCTGGAGAAATGGTGGTTCCTCCATCTTTAGGGAAGGAATTTCACTTTGCTTCCAATAGATGAACTCACCATATGTTGCTTTCTTGTCCCCAATCCAGCACATGGCCCAGTCAGCCTTCTTTTTAACACATGGTAATGTTTCAATAGCATTAAAAAGAAATTCCCTGAGAAAGATAAAACTCATTAGGATGGACATAGGCACAACCAGTAGAATCAGCACTCACTGCCATGAACAATCTGATCACTCAAACATTCTCTGCACCTTCATCCTTCTCCTTCCCCATCTTACTTGGCACAAACCTAGCTTTATTTGATCCAATTAACTACCTTTTCTTCACCTACCCATCATATCAACACCAGTTCACATGAATTCCCATGACCATATCAAGGGGAGAACTGTTTCACAAAGTGTTGCACTTGAATGAAGCTTTCAAAAACTACAGATTAACCAGGCTCCACTTTCCAGTGCCAAGGCACCAGGCCTCTCATGCAAGGAATTCTTGCTGGAATTTAGCATCTCAAGAGTAGAAATGACATGGCCAAATTTCCAAGTAGTAGCAACATATCTAAACTGCAAATAGCACTGCAATACCACGTGACATTTCACTCGACAGGGTGTTGATTTGACAACACCAGAACAACTCAGCCTGGACTGCTCCAAACTTAGTTTTAAGACACAATTTTTTAATTGAGTAATCTCAGTATGAAAATGTTACAGTATCATTTTACTTTTAATCAAGACCAAAGGCCACTCTTCAACAAATGCAACATGCCTGTCTTCCCCCAAGCAAAATAGTGTGGTAAGAGCAGCATATGCTATGTTTAAGTGCTTAGCTGTTCAATAAATGCACTGAGGTTTAGAATATTTTAATAGAAGGGATAGCATTCTCAGAGAAACTTTCCTACATAGCTACCTATTAGGTGCAGGGGTCCTCCACATAGGCACTTACTGTAGTTTAACATACTCCCCTTCTTTGAATGCTCCACCTTTTACGTAGTTTCATTCCTACATTTCAGTATTGAATGGTTTCAGTTTCGCTCTTAACCTAAGCATGTTCTTGCACTTGAAACTAAAAAGATATTCTGAAGTAAAACTGCTCTTAAGCAGCAGTGGTATTTTATATAAGTCTAGTTTACACCCTAAAATTAGCCTGAAAGTCAGAGAACAACTGATATGCAGCATTTAAATCTGAATATTTAGCAAGTTTTGAACTTTTCATCATCAAGCAATACAAACCTCTCTCTAGAATCCTTAATGTAGGTGTCAATAAGAAGACTGTACATTTCTGAATGTATATTTTCCATGGCAATCTGGAAGCCATAGAAACAACGAGCTTCTGTGACTTGTACTTCTTGACTGAACCGCTCCACCTAGAGGAAATAAATGAGTGTTTGCATAAGCATTTATAAGCTGCAGGTTTGAGGCACTGATGCTGTGTAGACCAGTTCTTGGTTAGCTCACAAAACCTTCAGATTAATTCCAGACATATGGATCATTAACAGTAATATGCAGAGCAGTAATCCCTCACAGCACCAAGTCATGAGGCACTCTTTGGTCCCAAGAGAAATGGAAAAATTTCTTTGTTTTACTTATCCCTTACTAGGGAGAAGAGCACTGAGAAGGTGGAAGCAGAACAAGGGCTCTGAGCCAGGCAAGTGTTACTGTAAGGCAACACTCAGGGCCCCATGGGGAGTGGACAAACTCGTGGATTACAAAACCAACACCAATTTGCTAATTAACATAGGACAGCACTATACGTAGTAATGCTGTAACACTCCCATGATCCAGCAAACGACCTGGATCACCCACAGCAAGTGCTGAACATGGAGTTATCTGGTTATCTTCCCAAAGTGGTATTCCTGTCAGGACTGTTTCTGTACACTCACCAAGTTCTCATTGACAATGCCATCACTGGCAGCAAAGAAGGCGAGGACGTGAGAAATGAAGTACTTCTCCTCAGGCTTCAGGGACTCCCAGTGCTGGATGTCTTTGGAAAGGTCCACCTAAGACATTGCCAGGAGAGATAAGAAACGGTGCCTTGCGGGGGGAGGCCGGACCCGAGTGCCGGGGCCGCCCCGCGCTCCGCCCCGGGGCTGCGGGCGGGAGCGGCCGTGTCCGCCCGCCCCTCACCTCCTCCGCCGTCCAGAAGGAGGCCTCGGCCTTCTTGTACATCTGCCAGATGTCGTGGTACTGGATGGGGAAGATGACGAACCGGCGGGGGTTCTCCCGCAGCAGCGGCTCCTCCTCCTCCGCGCCCCGCGGCACCTGGAGCGGCGGGAGAGCGGCTCGGGCTCGGCTCGGGGCTGCTCCGGGCCGGGGCCTGGGGCGGAGCAGGACTTGGGAGGGAAACTGAGGGCGGCAGCCTCTGAGGAGACCCCCGTGAGGGAGAGGGAAAGGGCAGGGGAAGAGACCCCCGTGAGAGAGAAGGAAGGGGGGAGAAAAGACCCCCGTGAGGGAGAGAGAAAGAGAGGGGAGAGAGACCCCTGTGAGAGAGAGGGAGAGGAGGGGAAAGAGACTCCCGTGAGGGAGAGGGAAAGTGCGGTGAAAGAGACTCCTGTGAGGGAGAGGGGAAGTGCGGTGAAAGAGACTCCCGTGAGGGAGAGGGGAAGTGCGGGGAAAGAGACCCCTGTGAGGGAGAGGGAAAGGGGGGTGCAGCCCCCGGCGGGGACAGACCCTGAGATTAGCTCAATTGGCTAGATCGAGGTGCTGATAACACAGAGGTTGTGGGTTCGATCCGCGTATTTATTTAAAGAGCTAGACTTGATGATCCTTGTGTGTTCCTTCCTACTCAAAACATTCGGTGTAATTTCTGACATCTCCGAGAAAGGAGAAACCACCGAATGGACGTGAGAGCGGAGCAGGGGTTGCAAGAGCCCCCGGGCAAGGGGAGAAGGGCGGGCGCGGTGCCGTGCCCGGGCGTTCCACACTCACCGTTTTCCAGTCGCCCTCCTGGAAGATCTTGCGGGCCGTCTTGCTGGCCAGGACGCGGGCGCTGCTGAGCGTGGGGGGCTGCAGGGAGAGAGGGGCAGGGTGAGCGCGCTGCGGCGCTACCGGGCGGGGACAGCGGGAGGGCAGGCGGGCGCTCACCGTGTTCTCCTTGTCGCTCAGCGCCAGGCCCTTCATGGGCGACAGGCTCTTCACAGGAGACTGGCCCTTCTTGGGCGACAGCTGGGACTGGTCGTGGCGGGCGGCGAACGGGGCGCGGGCAGACAGCATGGCTGAGGATGAGGGTGAAGCAGCGGCAGCAGTGGCGGGATGAGCGGCAGGAAATAGAATTTCTCGCGCCGCCCCTTTATATTCCCTTCGAACTTGGCGCCAGAACGGCGAGATGGCCAATCATAGCCCTTGTAACGCCCACCACAGCCCGCCCCCGCACTCCCATTGGCTGGCAGGCTGGGCAGGGCCCCGCCCTCCATTGTGCCGGCAGTGGCGGGAGGAAGTGACCCGCCCTCCGCTTTGGCGCCAGCGGCGCGCGGAAAAGGCGGGATAGAGCGCGAGGGGGCGGGGCTGGGGGCGGGGCGTCCTCGCGCTTGGGAAGGGAGGTCCGGGTGTGGGATCTGCCTCTCGCGCCTGTTTGGGAATGATTCGGGGGCGTTTGCAAAATCCAGAACTTGTTTCTGGATACGGGAACAGCCATAACCTGGTTTTGGGGTGCAGATCTTGGAAATACCACGTTGTCCCTGCCTCTGCCTTGCTCTCCCCGCCTCTGCCTTGCTCTCCCCTTCTCTCTGGTCCCTCCTACCTACCTATTCATACTCACTTTCAACACGATCCCTGCGTTTGGATACATACAGATGCCACAGTCCTACATTTGGAGGTAGAAGTTGGCTTCCTGGAGAAACTGACTCCGTGTGCCACCTGGTTCCACGTTTTAAATAAATAGCACAGGGAAGGGAGAACACAGGTATGAAGAAGAGGGGAATATTCATAATCTTTAAAAAGTCAGCATTTATTTCATATTAATTAATTTGCCTTTTTTGAACAACACAGTTTTTCTCATCCAACTCCACAAGCGATCTGTTTCTGTCAACTAAAATGTTTTCCCTGAAGCAATTTTAATGAAACCAGGAGCTCCATGAGACTTGGAGGCTCTTCTGTTATGTGGGGTGTACAGTGGCCTTGGATGAGTCCAAGTGATCACTGTCATCTGATCATATGAGTTATTTGTCCCAGCTTTGCACTGTGCTTGGCTAGAGGAGAGTCAGGAGCAGGAGAGCAGCAGAACTATATAATGGTACTGTGTTAAATTTACTGCTGTAATGAGTGGATTTGGAAGAAAAATGAGAAAAATCACTTTTGACACTGTAAATTCAAATTGATTATTTATTCATTTTAGCAGGTCAATGTTAAGGTCACAAATTTGGCTCTAAGCTCTCCTCAGCTGCAACTTATCAGAAATGACCAACATTTCTGAGAGAGAGATTAGACTTATGACTTTTATTGGTCCTATTTAGGACCTTGGACTAGTGCAGGCCCCCACCCAGGAGATGTTCTGTGGGACCTTCTGTGCTAAGTATACATCCCAATATACATATCTAAATACACATCTCCATCTCTGGAGAGTGAGAACCACAAAACCCCATCCTAGTAGGCAGCCTGAACAGGCACAGACATGCTCCTACTCTGTCCCAGGAAGCAGGTGCCAGAGGCAGGAACACTAGGCAACTCCCAAACAGCTCACCAGTGTCCATGTAACATCCTCTTATCTCATGCCACCTCTACAGCTGCTAGGAGAGTTGTCAGAGAGCTGCAGCAGCACCCTCCCCACCCCAGCCAAACTCATTTACCCTCCCACCCCAATAAAGGACCCCAGAGCCACCACCCTGGGCTGTGGCCAAGGGCTATCACATTGCAAGGGCTGTGCTATCTCTGTGGTTCAGCTGCTGTTCCCAGAAGCCCAGAGCAGGGGATCAAAGCCCTGCCCCGGGGACAATGGCTCTGCAAGGAGAGAAACACCAGGGAGAGCATGGAGAGGGTCTGTGAGGAAGCATTTTGCAACTCTGTGCTGCTGGCTTTTGGAAATGAGTGTCCACACTGAATTTTCTTATTGCAGCAGTTTAATTCAATTGCATTTGTTCCTCCTTCATGGGCATCCTCCTCCATGATGCAACTGCCTTTTGGGACCAGCATTTTCAAGGCAACTTCTTTGCTGGGTTCAAGGCAGTAGGCTGCTGCCCTGCTTCGAGGTACTCAGCATCTCACCAGGGTTGTCAGCTAGCTTGTGCCCTCTCTTTGGTTGTGTGAAAGGATGTTCTGCTCTCATGACTTCTGGCCATTACTTCTGAGTACTGTGTGTTTATTAAAAAAGCAACCCCAAACTTGAGTTAATTTCTCGCCTTCTTTGTTCACAGGAATTCAAACACTCAGGTGGAAGTAAGAGCAGCCTGGGGCAGTTGGGTGAGGCAGGCGGATGTGGGGTGTTGTGCAATCACACTGTTTACAGGTCTCTCTCCAGACTGCCTACCCTTGTGTCCCAGCACCCACCTCCACCCAGGCTCTGAAATGTCTCATCAGCTGCAGATGGAGCTCGGCAACATCCTCTATCCCAGGTACTGCTGTTGTGGTACAACAACCTCAGTGCCAGCATGGCAAAGCCCCTTCCCACCAGGCACAGCTCACAGCCCCCAGATCTCATGTCCCCATCACACCTCTGCTTCATCCTGGTGGTATTGTCTTGGCTCTCAGCTGGCCAACCTGCTGGCCTTGGGTAATGGTCAGGGCAGTGTTGTCCTTGTTCAGAGGGCTGGTTTTCTTCCATTTTAATACAGATTGCCTACAGGACAGGTAGACAGTGCCTCCAGGTCACTGACTGCCTCCCACCACTGCAGCAACTGGTGTGATGAAAGTCAGTGAGGATAACTGACTCATCACTAGCTGAGGACTCAGTGTTTGCTGGTGCTTTTCCCCTGATTTGAAGAAGGTGATTGGTTTGTATGGCCTCATCCAGCCACATTCATCCATACCAAATCCTGAAATCCTCACCCACTGCTCAGTCTGACAGGGTTGATATTTGCATCATGCTGAAGGTTCCCTGCTTAGGCCTGAGTTCCATATGCAGCAAGAAGAAATCTAAATACTCTAAATATAAGCTGAGACAGGGTAGGTGAGCAGGAGGAGGCCATCAGCCAACATCTCCAAGATGGTAAGCGGTGGTCTCAACAACCTCCGCTTTCTCCAACAGGTTTGGAGGTAGCCCTCAGCATTTCCTCGCATGCTCACCCAGCTGTGCTGAGGAGAAGGATGCTCTGCATCCCTCCAGAACTTAGACCAAAACTTCAACAATTTGAATGAAAAATTTGCCCCAATATCTTCCTTCCCGCTTTAGAGGTGGTTGCCCTCCACTTATTGCAAGATTTATAACTGCGAAAACAGAGCTGCAGGGCTCTACCTGTTGAGCCAAAGTGCTTTAACAGGCTGTTTCACTGAGAAATCTAGAGCAGAACAAAACAAATATTTATTAGCATGATTCTAGCAGGATATCACATTTCCCGATGCAGCTCATTAATTTGCAGGTCTGAGAGCACCATCATTACTCACCTGCTTACCTGATGATCAGCCTCTCTGGAGATAACAAGTGGCTGTTGGAAAGCAAAGCCCTCACATGTTTGGCATCCCCCCATCTTTAATTTTTTAAAACTGCATTTCTTGCCTTTCAAGGTCCTTACCCAATATTTAAAACTCTCAGGACAAAATCTGCAGGTAATATATGACCACATATGGCATTATAATGGTGTAACTGGATATGTTTCTTTGCTGTTCATGAAACTGGGCACAATGCTGCAGACACAGGCAGGCCCACAAGTGCCAGGTGGATGATCCAGCATTAAAAGACTTTCAAGAACTGGAAAAATGAAGCTTTCCAATCAGCTGCACTTGCTGGTCATCAGCAGTCAGTAATACAGAAGAGCACCACTGATTTTTGGTACCTTCCTCGGGATCTATGAGCATGTTGTGGAGCTGGAGTAGCAATTTCCAAAACTGCATTCATACCTGGGCTCAAGAAGGTTGTCACTCTTCCTTGCTGCTGGAACCACCTTCTTGTTTCCTGCAGCGGAAGAAGGCAATGGCTCCACCGTTTACTTGCCTCAAGCAGGTTTTGGTCTCAGTTCCTGTGCCCTGGTTCTGGAGGCTGTGGCTGATCTCCTGTCAGATATGGACAGTTCCAGCTCTAGCAGCCTGTCAGTCACCACAGAACAGTGAAGTTTCCTGGGGGTTACATTCCTCAGCACTTACTCATCCAAAACTGCCTGTTCAAGGCTGCACGCCCAGGTCCTTCATTTCTGGGCAGGCCCATTGTTTATGTGGAGCAGGGTTCTTACACAGCAGCATTTCTGGGGCATCTCCTCATTGCTACAGCAGACATGCAGCTGCCCTTTCCCTCTTGGTCCAGAAAACAACCTTGCCATCTTAGCAAAGCAGCCAGGGGACCCATGTACTTCTGAATGGTTCCAAAGAAAACCACCCTCAAAACATAAGACAATAATTGAAGAGACAAAGACAAGACTGCAAATCATTTTTCTTAACTTGGGCAGCAGTGGGCAGTTTGGTTATCACCCAGACCTTACTCATCTACAGGGAAGTCCTATGTATCCTCGATCCCTGCTCTGTCTGCTCTCAATGACCTTTTTTTTCCGCAGCAGAGATTTTTTTTAACCTCTGGAAAATGCAGATTATCTTCAACTAAGTGGACACCTCCTACCACCAGACTTCCTGGTGTACCCTGGCATTCCTACCCCAGGAAATCACCTAGTCAAGATTGACATGAAAGGACTGAGAAAGGATCCTGCCTCCCACCTTTGGGATAGTACAACATTTTGGCCCCGTTCTGCTCCAGATGCCCATAACATCTACACTCATCCAGCAGGGCAGAGAAAACAGGGAGACTTATCATTGCACATTTTCTGGTGGCATCTGCCAGACACTTCTCTGCAGGTTAAGTATTTGTCAGGGTTCAATTACAATTAAGCCAAAGAAAGGACTGGGAAAAGCAGGCTGCTTCCATGCCCTGTCTTGTTGCTCTGCCAGGGCAAGTTTCATTGTGGGATCTGGCAGTGACCCTGTGGTGATAGGACACAGTGCAAGGTACTGTTTACCTGGTCAGCCCCTGTGCACAAACAGGCAGCAGTAGAAAAGATCCCAAATACATTCAAGAAAGTGAAAGATGAGTTAGGAATACACGTACATATGAAAGAAGTAATTGGCCCTAGGAGCTATAACCAGGGGGAAAAAGAGGTATAATGGAAATTAGAAAAATATAGAGGCAAGTGTCTGCAGCACTCAGGGGACCATGAAAACACAGAAAAGTGGGTTTGTGTTGAACATGTATTCAAAGGTGAATAAATTGATGCAGGTCTGATATTAAATGGCTCAGAGGCCTGTATGGGAATGAAGGTGACAAAAAAAAAAAAAAAAGATTGGCATCCATTATCCTTTTGGCAGTACAGGCAGGCTGATAAAAAAAAATCTCTTGCTTTACAAGGGCATATTTGATTCACTGCTTTGTGACATTGAGAGGATTAAAACTGGTTAACTGATAGATTTTAGAAAGTCACTGTAGGGGCATATCATTACCAGCTCAGTGTCCTGAAGTGTCTGCAAAGTTCTCACATGGTAGATGTGGTGGGTGGTAAATAATGAGTGTAAAAGTGGCCAGTTTTACATGGTGCAGACCATGGTGAGGCAGCTGTGCCCCTGCAGCCCATGGAGGACCATCAGGGTGCAGAGACCCACCTGCAGCCCATGGAGGAGCCCTTGCTGGAGCAGATGGATGCATGAAGGAGGCTGTGACCCTGTGGGAGGCCCAAGATGGAGCAGGGTCCTGCTGGAGACCTGCGGCCGTGGTGGAGAGGGAAGCTCACACTGGAGCAGGTTTTTCCCGGGTAGGACTTATGACCCCACCCACGTCAGTACAGCTCATTCATGAAGGACTGCACCCCCTGGAGGAGTGACCCACGGGAGAGCAGTTTGGGAAGAACTGCTGCCCAAGGTATGGACTCGCTCTGGAGAGGTCCATCAAGGACTGTCTCCCGTGGGAGAGACCCCACGGGAGCAGGGAAGGAAGGACTCCTCTCCCCGACCAGCGGCAGAAACAACAACTGACCATAACCCCCATTCCCTGTCCCCCTACACGGCTGAGGGGAAGAGGGAGAACATGGAAGGAAGGAGGGGTGGGAGGAAGGTGTTTTTAAGACTATTTTACTTCTCACTCTTTGGCTCTTGTCCTGTTAGTAATAAATATAAGTACTCTCCCCACTTTGAGTCTTGTTTTGCCCGTGAAGGTAATCAGTCACTGACCTCTCCCAGCCCTTATCTCTACTCATGAATTCTTAGCTGTTTTTTTTCTCTCTTCTCTGTCCAGTTGCAGAGGGAGAGTGAGAGAGTGGCTTTAGTGGGTACCTGGTATCTGGCCAGGGTCTATCCACTACAGAGGGTCTCCTGAGTGATGATTCATAGCAACTCCATCAACAGCCTCCCAGGCTAATCCATGGTTAAGGGAGCACACCAGGTCCTCTGTTCCATCAGCAGAGGGATCACGGCTGGAGGCATGACTGCTTCCCTCCTGCATTGTGTGGGAGAGCATCCATGGGGCAGCTCCAGGAGGGTCAGCTCAAGATCCAGACACCCAAAAGTAGGTGAGTGGGTGTGTAGGCACTGAGACATTCTAAAGCATCCTGCCTGACCTCGCTGATCCCCAAAGGCCTTTCACACCTTCTGGGCCACTCCTGCCAGCCACACATCTATGCCCCCTGAAGCCTCTCAAATGGCACCAATATCCATATTTAGGCAACTGATTCAAGTCATCTGATATGAGGTGTCTGGATATCTAAATGCCTTGTAATTATCTCAAACCAAACCCACTCACTGTGCCCAGTCTTAACAACAAAGGGTGGAGAGGGCATTGAAGATGTGGGAGCAGTTCAGAAGACAGCTCCAGGGCAGACCAGAGGCTTACAAGCCTGCCCTGGGGCAAGAAGCTGGAGCAAGCTGTCCTATTCACTGCTACTGAGAGAGAGCTGGGGAGCAGCCAGGTAACCACCCTGACCAAGAAATGCTGTAATCAGCTGATGGGAAAAAAAGGAATAAGATCTTACAGCTCTGAGCAGTCATCAGAACATGGGCTTCAGAAGGAAAATATTTCTCACCAGTGGTAATTATGCACTGAACCAGCTTTCCTGGGCACACGGTAGATTCTGCAATTCCCAGTCATGATTTCAAGACTTCACGTGACAGTTTTATTCAGGCATATTATGTTTTGCTCAGCAGTTACTGGCAAATTTCACTGACCATAAAAGGATTACGATAGATTATTTTATTGGTCCTTTTATCTGGCATCTATCAAGAAGCTCTTTCATTGCACAGGAAGCTCAAGGGCATGCCAGGAACTTGTTCCCCCCCAGCTATGCCTGTTGGCACACACAACTAAAGAAACGAGGAAAAAAATCTTCAAGATGAAGTTTTAACACTGAAAACATCAATAAATCAATCACTGATATTTTGTTACAGCAAAACACTCTGGTCTCATGTAACTCCAGCAGAAAAAAATTATTAAAACAGGAGACAACCCCTACCAACAGAGCCCCACAGTACCTGCTCCACCAGATATTGCCACATCTCCCTTTTCGGAGTTCAGTGACCTCTAGCATTTCAGTGAAGCTGAGACACAAGTAATTCCTTTAAAGGATATAGTATTTTCCATACTCCTTTCCTTCTAAAACCCTTAAACGAGATCCACTCGTACTCCTTTCCCACACCAGTCCCTGGGGAAAAAGAGGGATTATTTTGTTTTATTAACAGATAAGTTTCTTCAGCCGAATTACTACTGGTGTTTCCTTCCTAGCAGAAACTGGGAAAGCTTCCACTTTGTAAGTATCCTAGATCAATCAGAGATGGATAGAGCAAGGCATGACATGACCACACTTTGCCTACACTGCATTGCAGAATTGCATCTCCTCTACCATTTTCTACAATAGTTGCCTTCCTTGTGGCTGTCCCATCTCTTATCTTTTTCTGTTGTTTTTTAGTGTTAGTTTTAAGTTTTCTTTTCTCCTGTGCTGCCACATGAATTTCTCAGGACAAGAAAATTTGCATACTCTTTTCCCTGGGATCCTGCTTCCTCACCACCGTGGCCCTGAGGCTCATGTCTGAGGGGGTCCCACTGAATACCAGGCTTCGTCAGCCGCTTCCATTCTCATTTTCCACAATTGCCCCAAAGCCGGGCAGAGGATCCACGCTGTTTGGACTTTGTAAGCCAGTCCAGTAAAACCATAATCCTTCTTGGAAATCTCTGGGCACTGCTTGAAGGGAGAGCAAGACTTCACATGGATTAGCAGACCGGACACACTCAAGGTGGGGAGCAGGAGTAGAAGAGACCAGAGCTCCTTTCCTTCTTCCTTCTGGTCTTCCTGAAATTCAAGCACTCTGGTGCCTTTTTTTAAGAAATAATATTAAAATGGCCCAAGCTCCTTCCAGTAGCCGCCCTGGCCATGAGCACACATTCCCCCTATCTTGTGCTGGCAATTATCTTTGCAAACGAAATTCCAGAGATGGAGATAAGGATTGAGTTAAATTCACACCCTCCTACACTCAGGTTTTCATTCTCCATATCACCTCCTCCTCTTTCCCCAGCTGATGGGCCAAAGGTATGCAAGCTGGAGCCTTGCTAACCAAGCCAGCCACACCACCTGCAAACAGGCACTACATGGCTGCTCCCGGGCAGCTCTTCTCTCTGCTCTGTAATGACAGAATACTAATATTTTGTAAACCATGGTAGTTAGAAGTTTCTCAGCTGGCTCCTTCACAGGCAACATAATTTTCAACTACTGACAGAGAAGAAAATATTTCAGACCACAGTAAGACACCAAACAGAAGTCTCTGCTGAGACAGCTCTGCCTTTTCCAGCTCCTGCAAGACCAGCCTGTGTCTTGTGTCTTCCTTCACAGAGCACCACTGCTAGAGTTTTGCTCTTCTGACCATGTTTTGATTCCTTTCCTGAAGTTCTTACCCTTATTTCCCTCAAACACATAATTTCCTGCAATACTGCAGACAGATATATGCCAGGGCTCCTATAACAGTGTCTGCCAGCAGGTTCTTGGGGAGGCTATGGGACAGGGTGATATGTGGGAGCAGCGCTGGGATCAGTAGCATTTTTTGCAAGCAATTCCTCATTATCACAACTGTTGCTATTGGGAGATAATAATGGAAAGCAAGAAACTGGTAATAAAGCTAAAATATCATGGGAGCCAAAGCTCAGGCAGTTCCCTTGTGGGGCAGAGCCACCAGGGAGAAAGCCCTGCATCAGCAAGGCCAGAGCAGAGCATGAGGTCATACACCTTTCACAGCTCCTGGAGTTCAGACACAGGGTATGGGACCACGGAGGGTGAGGATCCCCTCCATCCCACCCTACCTGGGGCCTGCCATGGTGCTGAGCCCCAGAACAAGCACTTGCCACCCACCCTGAGCCTGGTTATATCTTGTATTTTCAAAGCCATTCACTTGGTACAAGGACAGAACAAGGCTCTGCTCAGGCCGATGTGTCCCATCACACTGCTTCTACAAAATGTCTCTCAATACCACATAAATAATCTATAACAATCACCTTAAAACAAGCTTATGCTGGTTTCATATGGAAGCACTAATAAAATGGGAAGATGTCAGGGATTGTGAGGAACATAGACTCACAACTGCTTCATTTTTCAATTCAGTCTAACTGCAGCCACAAATCATGCAAAGTTTTGTTAAATAGGGAAGAAAGCTGTATTTAGCTTGCCTGGCAAGCATGGGAGGAGTAACCACAGCTCAGAAGTTTATTACCTCTCTCAGGGGGGCTGTACTGTCTCTGCTCACATTGACTGTGGAGAGAGGTGAACACCTATCATCTGCTCTGATGAGAGTGAACAGAAATAGAATAAAACCAGACATATTTAGCAGTTGGACATTTATACAAGTATGTGATGATGTAAAGAGTAACCACCATCCTGCTGTCAAACTGAAAAAAGCATTTGGGTGCCTGCCTTGACCCTGGTCCAGACCTCAAGGGGCACAGTGCAGCCACTGACACCTCCCTCCTCATGTCTTACTCAACCTCCAGGGTCAGATGGGGCTTTTGATGCTAATTTCATGGGGTGAGCCCAAACTTCAGTGGGTGATGTGCTGTCCCCCTGCAAGCTATACCTTCGAGGCTGAGGTGAGAGCCAGAAACAAAGCATTGCTAACTTCCAGAGGCAGTGAGGTGAGATGTGGGCATTTCTAGAAAATCTTTCAAAGCATCACCCTATGGCTGTTAACTACTCTGAACCAATTAAATTTAGAGCAGGGGCTAAAAGTACCCCTGTCCATTGCTGAGGCAGAGGAGGCACATCCCTGCTGTGTCAGGTACACAGCAATGCTCTGCTTGCACACAGCCTGTGCGTGCATAAAACAAAACCCACGCTGGCAGCAACAGGTGGGCGGCAAACCTCTGAGCTCCTTCTGAAGTGCCAGGCAATGGCATAGCCCATGGGCTGGGAATTCTGTACCCAGTGCAGAAGCAGCAGCTGTCCCCTCAGGGGCCCTGGCACAGCTCTCCAGTTGTTAGGTCTGAGTAGCAACCTTGCAATCTGAAAGCCTGATCCTCCATCTCCTGCCACTCCCCAAGCTGCAACCACGGCATCCTCAGGGGTTACAGGCAGCACAGAGGGGGACAGCCTTCAAAACTGGGTGGGCACAGCCAAACCACCCAACAGAAGCAGTCAGCAGTGGTGTAGGCTCCCAGGGGACCAGGACCTGGCAGGGAGGACAGAGTCCTGCAAAAGGAAGTGCTGCTGAGCTGGACAACCCTCTCCATCCCTCTTTTGAGCTCCTGTATCTGATCCAGGCTCTGTGTCAGGTACAGCGCTGGGCAACAGCCACCCTGGGTACCATCAGTGACGTCCTGGTGGTAAACACAGGATTTCCCAGACATGCACCACTGTCACTGTCAGGTTTTCATCCTCCCTCAGTGCCTGATATTGACCAAAGCAGTAGCCCATTTCCATGTACATCTGTGTTTCAAACTGTGTTAAGTGTCAGAGATGAAAGCACTGGTGGCTGCTCCCCTGGGGTCTACTCCTGACTCCAAAAGCTTTAGATGTTCAGTGTCTGAGAGGTGCTCAGACACTGAGGTGACAGAAAACAGTGACTTCTGTCACCAAATTGGGCGAACATTTCCCTGCTCTGTGTTATCTCCTTTTCACAGGCTTCCAGAAGTGACATTTTATGAGCATATTTTCTCACTCTTTTGCTCAAGCCAGCTCAATTACTTATAGCATTGTACAGCCAGTTAGGGTTGTACATTTAGCGTTGTAAGAAAAAAAAAATACTCCTAACAGATTGAGTTTAACAAGAGAAAAAACGTGGTGAAGTTGGGGGTTTTATTGGGTTTTTTGGACCTAAAGCCAAATTAGCTTCTAGGCAGTGAGCTAGAAAAAACAAGTTTCTAATCCAGAAAAGCTCTCTGGTCTCTCTTAAGCATTAAGTGGCCAATTTATTCACCAGGGAGAGGGTGGAGAGTTTTTCACTCACAATCCTTTCAAGATTATTATTATTCTACTTAAAATGCCTTTAAAAGTCTACTTTTGGTTCTAATCCATATTAAACAAGATCTTGGGGAAAGCTTTGTCTGTTGAGCTAACAGAAGCTTCATTTCAAACTCAAGTAACGTCTTTATGGGAAACTCTTCTGGAAACAATATAAAAACAAACACGGGGGGGGGCGGAGGAAAGAGAAGAAGAAAACGTATCCTCCTTCCCAAAACTGACCTCTGCTACAGTTACCCTCCCTGTTATGAAGAGGCCTTCTTTGTGATCCCCCTTAGCTCACTTCATGTGCAAATCCCAAGCCTATGTGCATTTATTAGCAGACTCAGGTATTTAAGGGTTACAAGACTTACTTATGATAAAATGAAAATTAAGTACATTGAGGCTGCAAGAGAGTAACAACTTTCTTACAAATACCTGTACCCAATAGTCAAAATTAATTAATACAACTGTTTTAAAAGACCAGATTTTTCCTTTTGTTTTCCCATTTTTTAAATGAAAGTAGATGAAAAGCAATAGAAATCTTCAGTAAGATGCCTGTCAATCCAGCTTGTGTTTGTAGCACAATGCAGGCTCCTATGATGTTGTTTCAGTATGATTAATAGTATTTAAAATAATGTCTGTGCAATAGCCATGTCTGAAACTCATATAGAAATCTGAATATTATCAAAAAAGATAAAGAAAGCTAAGTAACAAATCAAAGGGCTGAGAATTTCTTATGTCTCAGCAGGTGATATAAATTTAGTTCTCCTTTGTAAAAAGTTATTGAATTCAACTTTAAAAAAGGCTTTGTTCCCCTCATGTGTTCAGTGACATTTTAAGGATCATCTGTAAAAGCAGCACACTCTAAATCATTGCATTATTCTTCTAGCTAATAAACTCAAGGTAACTTTTGTACAATATTAAAGCAGTTAGTGTTAATGGATTACAGGGTTTGTAAGCTATCCTGCTGCAGAGGCATCCAAAGCACTGCAGGAATGTAGTGGTGTTCCCCAGCATGGACTTTAGAGTTTCAGTCCAGGATTTCTCCATCTCAGTGGGTGGTAGATCATTCAGATTAAGGCCTCATTTGATTTGGTCTTGCAATGGAGAGCTAGAAACACTGCAAAAAGCAGGCAGAGACAGTGGCTGAGTCTGTAAGTGTCTCTCCTAAGTGTCCAGCTGCATTAATGGGGCAGAGCACTCCATGCCAGTCACACCACAGAGTAACCCAGGGATGAGAAAGTTCCTCACAGATGGGTGGCAGAGGCATCACCACTGGGACATATAGGGATGGACACAAGTCCACAGGAGGATCTGGTGCTTGTCACATTCTGCCTGTACTTTGGACAGCATTTTCTAGCATTGTGTGCATCCCTCAGGCACCAGTGTTGGGGTGGGGACATTTCTCAGGTCACTGAGTGACCAGGACCTGCACAGCTCAAACTGTGCACAGCAGGACCCACTCTGGTGGGTACTGGGTTCAGGTACGAAGGTCACATACCTGAAAGAAAGAAAGATAAATTCAGTCACTGAGCAGGTCAACAGTGGAATGAAGAATAAAAACTGATCTTCTCACCCCAAGGCAGAGACCCACTTCTGTGGTTCCCACTGTATGTTTTCCATAGACCCCAAGAGTCTCCGTGCTATTTCAATAGCTCTTCAAAAATCAACGAAACCTATTGCCACAACAAGCTGAGGCTCACACCTCTAAGATAAGCATTCTTTGGGGACCCCTCACCTCAAAAGGCAGCGTGAAGATCTGCTGCATCCAACCCAACAGCTTCTGAATTGCTGCCAACTGTTGAGCCAAGGCTCTTTCCAAGCACTGAATCAGCTAAAGGTAGCCTGTCATTAGACTGCCTTATGGGAAATGCGCCACCATCAGACAAAGGGAGTCCATGCACAAGGTTTTATAGCACAGGATTTATTGTTTCCATCCTTATTCCACCAAGGTGTCAAGTGAGATCCTGAAGATGAAACGGCAGCAGTTATCATGCTAATAGCTGTGCTCATTTTCAGCCCTGTGCCCTCCTCCCAGCAAACAAACCACTGGGGAAAAAAATTGCAGCATGCTGCTTTGGCATTAGTACTCTGCAATTAAATCCTCACCTTTCCATCTCTTGCTCGGAGCACTGTGTTGCCAGAAATAGTGCAGCTATGCCTGGCTTCCCACTTTTCTCACATCTTTACTCTTCCAGCAGGCTAGGACCACTTGGTTCATGAGGGCCAGTGGTTCATAAACCCTTACCTTGCTCTATGGGAAGCCATATCATGATAGCACAAAACCCACAGTCACACTGCTCTGTTATACACAGGCTTTGAAAGCTTTGCAGTTAAATCCATTAACCATGTGCATTTAGAGGAGATGGAATTACTCTGCCTGTAACTACACCTCAGTGAGCGACCAGGCAGAAACACTGTGGACATTCACCAACAATCACTGCTTTAGGCCTCTGTAAGGCAGAACGTGCTGTCTCCTCAGTAAGCTGGGCAGCACATTGCCAGCAAAGGAAAGTGAAGGCAGTCTCTTCCATGGCCTTTGTAACTGCAGTTTTAAAGAAAAAAAACCCCACACAAAACTTTTAATTAAGTAAGTCTTTGCTTACTTCAAAACCAAACCCTACCCACATTATCAGGCAATTTAGCATTAAGTTCTCTGGGGATGAGGGAAGCGTCTTTACCAGCCAACAAAGCACCTCTGTGCTCTCCGCTTTGCCCTTTTTTACAGAGTGGAGGTAACCACATCCATCCCAACAGGGGCAGGGAATCTTAATTAACTGATGGTTACACAACACTTTCACACAAAAGCCATGTGTTTACAGTTTCATGTTGTCATAATTAGTGTTACATACTACAGCAGTCTCCAGGACTTTAATACCCAGTTTGTGTAAGGGGCATTTCACAAAGCTCAGCAAAAAAAAATTCCTTATTATTAAGCAATTGCCACATAAGTACACTCGGCTCTTACAGATGCCCTGACATGTCTCAGAATAAGCAGGTAGTAGGCAAAAGTTTGACTTGCTCATGATTCAGTGACATTAAATCAACTTGCTTTAAGTAACTGTCTCTTATACAGGAAGCACTATTTATCCCACTGCTAAAAAAATTTAAAAACTAAAAAAATATCTTCTGCCTTCATTGGAAACAAGCCTGGTTCAGGTGGCTGGCTGAGCACAGGAGTGGAGGAAAGACTAATGAACTGATGACCTCTGGGCTAAAAAACCCAGTATATTTTTCAGAACTGGTCAACAGAGATGCCAAAGCTGTGCTGTTCATTGTGAGACCTGAGTTGTAACTTCACTGCAATGTGTCACTGGCCCCAGGGCAAGGCACTGCTCTCTCTTGAGCTCCAGGCACCTGAGCGGAGGTGTCAATGAGCTTCCATATGGTCACTTAATAAAGGTCATGAGAGGTTCTGGGCAGATAGATCTTTTGATACTCCTGGACAAAACCATGTTTCCATTTGATCACTGTCAGATGCCATTTGAGTACTAATCCCTAGAAATACCTGAGGCACTTGATCTCCTTCTTCTGTGAACTTCTCCCCGTGTTTTGCAAACACAGACTTGACTGCAAGCACTGCTGCAGTATTGCTGACATTTCATGCCATCCTGGAGCTAGCTAAACAAGAGCCCTAGAGGAAGAAAAGGAAGGACTTTTGCAGAGATGTTGTTCAGGTGGTACTGTATAAAGATATTTATAACCAAGGACATAAGGGGTTATTTAAGACCATGACTGGAGGAACAGTAATAAAGAGTTCAGGCCTACAGAAAAGCAGAGTAATGGTAGAAGGAAAACACATGTGAAATTAAAGGCAATTAGTACATGTGATAGGTCCCATCATTTTGTTTGAAAATATTTTTTATGCAGAGCATCTCTGTCCCCATACGGTACCATCTCCCCAACTCTGCTTGGGTTTTCAACCTTCAGCCACACACAGGTGACAAATCCACTAAGTCTATCATTTACACACATATCTACCTCCAACTTTCCATCAGTTCCAGACAAGATTCAGAAGGTCCATCTGTACTGGTAAATAAAGCTAGATAGGGCTTGTCTGTGACCAGAGGCCACCTGACACAGCCTGGCCACCTCTCTATAGCTCCAGTCTCTTCACACCACTCTCCAGGCTGAGAGCTGTGGATGTAAAGCTGACCTCCCCAGCACCAGTGGAGGCCAAGGAAAGGAAAGAGCTGCAGGGAGCATGGGTATGAGCTGAGCTGAGTGCTGATCTTTGTTGGTCCCTTCCAACTCAGGTTATTCTTTGATTCTGTGATTCCAGTCATAGGCTGGTGTCAGTACTCTACTCAGTCACAACATCCATGACTCTTCTCAGAGGAGCTCAGCAACAGGACAAGAAGCAACAGACATACACTGGAACAAGGGAACATGGTCAGGCACTGGAGCAAGTTTCCCAGAGCGGATGTGGAGTCTCCATCTTCAGAGATATTCAAAACTGGACAAGACCCTGAACAGCCTGATCTGGCTAGACCTGCATTGAGCAGAGGGTTGGAGCAGAGACCCTTCCAGGTGGGGCATCTCTAGGACATCTCAAATGGTTCTGTTTCCCATATGGAGATTCAGCTGAGCCACAGTTTGCTGGAGTCTCTGCTCCTCCATGAGTTGGAAAAGCAAAAATCTTCCTTGTCAGCAGTACTGATTTGCCCATCATCTCCGTTTCCAGTCAAGTTACTCCATGTTTCCAGATTTGCAGTCACTGAGTTTACAAGAGCCAAACCCTGGGATCTGTTACCCACATTTCTGGGGAATTCAAGGGAGAAATCCTGTCTCTCCTCCTTCTCCTTTGTAACTTTCCAGCAGCATGGAGGTGAAGGCAATGCCAGTCCCTGGGCTCCCATACCTCAGGCCTGCCTTCTGGAAAAGCACAGCTTGACATTTTTAACTACATGCTGGAAGGTACATTGTACCTTAGCTACATGCTGAAGAGGTCAAATTTTTTTTTAAAGAAATGCTTTTAAAAACTTCCTTGCCACTAATCCCTTCAGATGTGAAATACCAAAAGTTGTACAAATTCTTTCAACTAGTAGAATGCAAAGGCTTCCTCTGGAGGAAAAAGCCATGATTTTGCACATTAAAGCCAGGGTAGATGAAAGGAATATCTCTTCACAAGCAATCTGATCCTGTTCACCTCACGCTTTGCAGATAAAACCCTGGGAAGTGCTGCCCTGCCTCTCCCTCAGGCCACCCAGCTCTGGTCCCCCTTCACTCCATCCAGGAGATGGAGATGTTCTATCACAGTGCAGCTTCAGAGATATTTGTTACAAACCCACCTGTCTCTGGAGCTGGTTAGGAGACACAGGTTTGCTAGCACCAGGATAGGTCACGCATAACATGGAGGCACTGAACAGGATCCCATTAGAGTCACTCAGCAAGTTATCCCATGGCCTGGGACATGGCTGCTTAGCTGAAATCCCACAGCCTGCTGAACACTGGGGATGTCAGCCTGTCCGAGGTCAGCCAGGCTTCAGAGACTTCAACCCTGCCCCCACTGAGGATGAGAAACAATTTTCACAAAACTGGAACAAGAACAAAGTTTCTGCTGGAAGGGGAAGTTCATCTCTTGCTGATTAGCTTCACACATCCACAGGATCTCTGCAGAGCTCTTCTGCTTCCCTACACCCTTGTGTTTACCCAACAGAGTTAGAAGCAACCATCTCTAAAGGCCACACACAGAATCCTACCGTGAGTACCAGGACAAAGAGAGGAGATGGACACAACTGGGGAGCTGCAGCAGGAAGCTCAGCAGGGCTCTGCAGAAGGGCAGCCCACTGGGGATGGGGCAGGGGCATGGGGTCCACAGGGCATCCGTGTTTGGAGACACAGTGGGAAAGGCCAGTAGAAGCCAGGATTGAAACAAGGAAGCTGGAACAAACTCATAGGGTCTAAGTGGGGCCAAGGGGGCATTTATGCTACTGATTAGGCAAGTACACCATGCAGACAGCTTGATCATCTCCACTTTGGCCACTACATCCATACTGTGGTCAAAGACTGGAATTTGCAGCTTGAGTTTTAAGTTACTGATGAGAACACAGCACTACCACATGAACACCAGCTCATCTGCATGGTACTGTGCCTCACCTGCTGGAAAGCTTCCCTGCCCTGCTGCAGGTGACAATGGGATTTTGGCCTTTTTCCTCATTTGGACATAGTTTGAGCCTCACCCAGGGACTCAAAAGGAAGGGCTTGTCTTACCAGCACACAAGCTGCTCATACAGGACATACCATCATACTCCAGCTGTGTGACAGCTGCCTCTCCTTGGTGCAGAAACGCTCAGGCAGGAGCTGGCTGCAGCTGCCGCAAGCGCTCCCATGGCATGAGCCCTCCATGCTCCCAAAGGAAAGACTGCAGAAAGACAGCATGGTGAGAGACACAAAATGCAACTCCTTGCTGGGCTGGGTCTTTATTCTTGTGTTTTTGAACAAAGCAGAGTCCTTCCCTTAAAATGTGGGAAGCAGAGGGGAAAAAAGTGTTTACTGGCAATGCTTATGTTGCAGTAAAATCCAAGATGTTAAGAGGACACTCCTAAAAAATATCCTTTCATATTTAAACATCTGTTCTCAGCAGGTTTTTTTGCGAATTAGATGAGTTAAACCCCAGCCCCGAGCCAAAACCCAGCTCTGTTTATTACACAGGGGCAACCTTCATCCCTCCTCTAGGTGTGGTTTCCCCACTTTGTCCTGGTCCCATCGTGCTGTAGGTCGGCTCTTCAGCAAGGGAACTGGTCTCCCCTGCTCTTAAGCACCCACCTTACCAGCTCATTTCAGCTGGGTAAAGGTATATTCAACACAAGGCAGCACCTTGAGCAGCAACAGAGATGAAGCAGGCTTGGGAACATTTACTCCTAACCATTACCTTCCATATCAACCTCTTGGAGTTTCCCTCTCTACATCTCACTGGCTTCTCTCTTGCAGTTATTTTTCTCTGGACAGCGTGTGGCAGCAGACAACGCTGGCTCTGTGCTCTCTTCTCAAGCCCAGCTTTTTCCATATGCTGTTTCACAGCATATCAGGTCAGACTCACAGGACATGAGGTCTCTGCATCAAAGCAAACATCTGAAGAACCGTAAACACTAGAAATAAATTTTCCAGGAAGTTTTGGGTCAGAACTGTAGAAAAACCCAAATGAAGATGATATCTGGGAAAAGGTTTGGAAAACCAAGTGACGGAGGCTGGCTCTGCGATGTTCACATTGCCTTTGCTACACACAAGTTAATGCTAGAAAGGCAGATTAATATATAAACCTGTTCACTGAAGGGTAACACCAGTCCAGCAGTTCACAGTGGGGAAGATGAAGATTTTCCTGCTTGCTCCATGGAGACCAAATTTTATTATTTTCTTCTCAGAGTGTAGCAAAAGCTGTCTAAGGTAGTTTGACGTCTAAACAAACTTCTGATGGACATTCACTGGTCTGCTTCTAAAAAATCCACAGTAAATATCTGAACCAAGATCTCCAGGCTCTCTCCAAATGTGCCAGGGTGTCCTCACAGTGCAAGGCAGGAATGCCCAGGTCCTGACAGTGGTCGGCCAGCATCAGTGGTGCTGTGGAGGACAGCTAAGAAGACGCAACACCTCCCCATGCCACATCCCAGGGAAGTGGATACCTTGTGAGGGGACCTTAGGATGTCTGGGAAGCATGTGAGAAACCACCCTTTTAGTCAACAAGCAAGACGGAGAGATTCATTCTGACATTATGTATTTTAACTTTGAGTTTTAATCCTTTTTGTGATTAATACAGATGACCACAAAAACCTCCATAGCTTTCCAGAACTATTATACCAAGGGATATCTATCTCTGTTGAAGGCTTGCTGAAAATACACCAAATATTAGGAAAGAAAACAAAACCTAAACACATGTGCTGTGATATTGTTACAAGACCAGTTCCTTCTGTGAACTAACTGCAAATAACCTAAAAAATTTCTGGTGGGAACAAAAACCTGAAAAAACACAGCTCCCCGGGTTCTGTTTTGGTTATTGTGTCAGAGGGTGCCTGTTATTTTACCAGCAAGGAAACTCTTCATGTGTTTGACTCTCTGGTGCTCCCATAATAACTACTGATAGGACTGCAGCTGCCCATCATGCCTTGCCGGGTGAACAGCGGTACAGCCCAGAACAACACCCCTCCCAAATGCTGGTGCTGGGACCCTCCTGGGGTGTTGCCCCTGCCCAGGGAACCTGTCTGTGGGGCACAGGGTGTGTTGATGTCTGACTTCCATCCTCTCCACCCCCTCCTTGCACTAATGCTGCTGAGTGCAAAGGCTGGGCTGGGCTGGTCCTTGCACTGGCTAGAGCCGTGAAGATCTGTCCTGTGGCCAGGGGGCTGCTTCAGGGGTTGGAGCCAGAGAGCAAAACCTGAGGAAGCAAAAAGCTCAGGCACTGCATCAGAGGGGAACAACAATTCTCTGGCTTCGATAGAGAAAAAGCCTGGACTATGAGGTCTCACTTTGAGGTTGAGAGGTGGGATAGGGTCTGTGAGACCATCCCAGTGACCATGGGCTGGGGACAAGGCACGGAACAAACAACTCCAGTGGAACTGGCTGCAGTTTTTCGCATGCCCTATCCCTTCTCAGGTGAAAGACTGTCAGGAGAGAGAAGACTGACAGTGCTGCCTGTAGTCTGGGGCTAGGGTGAGATATGGGGTGAGGTAGAGTCAGTCTGGTTTATTCACATACTCAGTGAATGAGCAATCTTAAAATAAGATCTGAAAAAAAATTCACGTTTTGTCCTGGCAATTGCATGTGTCAACTCCACTTTGGCCTTTGCTCTTAAAAGTCCAGTCAAATACTTTAGCAGGGTAAATCAGTGCTAGTGGCTTTGATGAATAACGGTAATCTTAAAATAATTCCACGTTCCTCAAATAAATGTGATAGTTTGGACAAGACTTGGGTGTCAATATGTACAAGTGTGTGCATATGCATGCATGCATTTGTATCTCCACAATTAAATCTTTTATTAGAAGGCATTGATTGCCAGGTTTGAAGAGTGCTGTCTAACAGAGGTAGGCATCCTTTCACACACAGCATACATCCTTTTCTTTCCCAGAGCAGAGGCTGAGGGTGCCAGCACAGCTGGAGTCAGGAGAGACCACCCACCATGTTAAGTCCAGCATCATCATCCAAAAGAGCTCCTGGGCTCCCATAGGATTTGGGAGAAGCCAGGAGCCAGCGCCGCTGGCATTCTCAACACTGTGCTTTGGATGCAAAGGTTCCTGGCTCATTGCTGGCTTGGCTGTGTGCCATCCAAAACTGATCCACATGCTGTACTTGGCACTTGCACTACACACTTCCAACCCTTGCTCTTGACGATCAGCCAAGATATTATCCACTGGCCCTGCTGGTTGAAAGACACCAGTCCATCATAAAGAGGAATTTGATAGCTGATTTTCGTTAATTTTCCTGAGGAGTCATGTACTTATCAGGCCTTTAGCTTTTGGAAAATCTCAGAGTCCTTCCGTGCCACTGTAAACCACGGCAGCATTTAAGGTCACTGTTGCTCAAACACTTTCCTGGCTCCAGTAGTGATCTGCTTCAAAACACAAGGCGTTTGGCTCATTTTGACAGCTGGTTTATGGAGCCAAGTGAATTCACTTCCAGCTGAATCTGAGGGACTGTCCTGGAATGAACTGTTTCCATGGGGGCAGCCAGGAAACTTTCCAGGAGGTTCCAGTCCTTCAGAGACAGCCTGCAGGGATGGAGGCGGAGGAGAAATTTGTTCACTTCTTGCTGGGAAGTTTTTGTCTCTGATGCTTGCAGAGCCTGTCCCCTTGGGACATTTTGTTTGGGGATATTTAATTCCACATTCAGCTCCGCCATTTCCTCCTCAGCAAGCAGGCCTCATCACTTCTCCTTTCTCCTGCACCTGCCTCAGATCCAAAACAGCTTCTTTGTGACCACCCTGGCTCTGGACCCAGACATGTGAAACCACACCCCCAGACTCGCAGATGATCTACTCTTCCTACAGAACATCCTTCACAGAGTCACAGAATGATTTGGGTGGGAAGGGACCTTTAAAGGTCATCCAGTTCAAAGCCCCTGGCATAAGCTGGGACACCTTCCACTAGACCTGGTCTCTCAGAGCCCAGTCCAACCTGACCTTGAATGTTTCCAGGGATGGGGCATCTGTCACCTCTCTGGGCAACTTGTGCCAGTGTTTCACCACCCTCATTGCAAAAAAATCTCTTCCTTATACCTAGTCTGAATTTCCCATCTTTTAGTGTAAAACCATACTCCTTGTCCTATCGCTGCAGGTCCTGCTAAAAAGTCTGTCCTCGTCTTTCTTGTAAGCTACCATTCTTAAGAGATCATCCTGGCAATGATCTGACCTCTTGTGTCATTCCCTCCTCCAGCCCCTCTGTCATGAACTTTAGCTTGGTGATTTGGGAAGAACAAGCAGGATGAAAGGCTCATAGATGCAACCATTGCAGTCAGTGCTAAGGAGGAGCAAGAAGAGTCACACTCTGCATCTCCTGCGTTTATCAGCCTCTGGTTTGGAAGGAGGGGAGCAGCAGCCCCGTGGGACCTGCTCTCCTTCCCACTCACCTGCGTGCTGCAAATAGGGGCTGGAAACCAAGCAGCCACTGTATCCCCCTACTCTCCTCCCCTGGCGGGAATGACAATCTTGCCTTTAATAGGTGCTGTTTAATTTGAGTGATACCTTCCAGAGTGCCCAGCAATTGTTCAAATATTTTACTGTTGAAAGCAAAGAAAGAAGCAGTCTAGGATGGTTGGGGGATCAACTCCACAGGCTCGACAGCTTGTCGAGAAGCAGAGTGACTCCGTCTGTGGGGATGGGCTAAAGAGGTGCCCATTCTTTGGGTGGGAGATTTCCCGAAACTCTACTCCTTTCACTTGTTAATCCCCGACCCAGGAACACCGCCAGAACCGCCACTCAGTGCCACAAACCCGACCCAAATGGCATCGCCCGGGCTGCATTATTCTCCCAAGGTCTGCCAGACCCGTCTGCGAGAGGTGTGCCTGAGTTCAGCCCAGGATTGCTGTTCTTGCTGCATGATCCCAAAAGATGACAACGTCCTCTTCCCAGCTCAGGGAGATGTATGTAAAGATCTGGAGCTAGGGAGGCCCGAGCTAATGGGCTGGAATGGAAAGTTTTGGACGGAAAAGGGGAGCGCGGCACCCTGCCCAAAAAAGCGCGATCAGAAACGGCCGCGCATCCCTCCCCTGCGCCGCCGGCTCCCTCCCCCGGCCTTGGGGCGCTCCGGGGTGGGATTCTCCCACCGAAGGTTCCCGGAGCGGCGGAGCGCCGCGCCCGCCCCGCCCGGGAGAGGCGGCGGCCCGGAGCGCTCCCGGCGGCACAGCCCCGGCCCCGGCGCGGCCCCGGCCATGGGCAGCGGCAGCAGCCGCCGGCGGGGCGCGGCGGGGCCCAAGGGCAGAGCGGCGGAAAACCGGGAGCTGCCGGAGACGGCGCCGGCAGAGAGCGAGGGGGTGGCGGCGCCCGCCCTCGCCTGCCCAGCCTCTGCCGCCGGCGGCATTCCCGAGCCCCGGGCCGCCGGGAGCTGCGGGGCGATGTGGGCAGGCGGCGGCGGGGCTCCGCTCCAGCAGGCGGTAAGTGCCCGCCCCGGCCCCGGTCGGGACCCCGGACCCTCCCGGCGGCGGCCCCGGGACACCCCAGACCAGCCCGGGCGTCCCCGCCTGCCATAGCCCGCTCGTCGCGTCTTCCTCCGAACATAAACCGCACTAAATTCCTTTGATCTTCACTGCGAGCCCGGCTAAATGCTCTCCTTTTCTCTTTGCTGCTCTACTTGCGTTTTCTGTCTCTTGGGCAAGGGAAACACCGTCCCGAGAGGGGCCATCCCGTTTTCCAGTCTCCCGGTGCTACTGGAAGTTTCTTTTCCTGCCTTGTGGAAATAGCTCGACTTTATTGTTCGGGTTCTGGGTCAGGCTTGTAAACAGAAGTTTAAAAATGTGAACATAAAACTGCCCTTTAATGTTTGCCAGTCCGCTGCAACTGCAATCTGGCTCTTCCTAAAGGCGCATTTCAGTCTGTTTCTGTTTAACAAATTACGGATTTGCCACCGAGGGAGTTGAGATTTATCTTTTGTGGGTGTTTTCCAATCCAAAAATAGCAGCAGCATCTATATCATCTGGTGATGAGGCCAAAAATCACCAGCTTCTTTCATCTTAGTTTGGCTTTGCAAGTTGTGTTTTTTTTGTAAGGTAAATGCTGCTCTCCACAGATGCACAAATGTCTTCTGACTAAAGTAATACATTTAAAAATGGAAAGGAATATTTAGGATCCAGGTACTTTCTGCCTTGCATGTCTCAGTTTTGCTCTTTACAAGTGTATCACTTCCATCACCAAACTGTTCATCCATGGGGAAAGGATAACTTTAATACAAAATATTTTTTCCATTAAGAAACTTGACAAGGATCAATATGAGAATCCTTTTTTTAGACAAGTTTTAAAGAAAAGCCTCAAAGAAAGTAAGGCTTGGAAACAGAAGAATAAATAGACATCTTGTATTGACGTATTTTGTCTTTGCTCTTCTTTCTGCTCCAAACCCTCCTGCAGTATGAACAGGAGCTCAGTCCAGCACTGCTTTCTCCTCTGAGGGACTCTCATTTATGAACACTCCTCCTGACTTCTCCCATTTATCTTTACTTATGGGAATAGAGGCTGCTGATATCCATTTTCCCTCCGTTTCCACTTGTGAATATCATGGCTGGATCTTTAAAAATAATAATTACATAAGCTGTGAGTTTTCCTGTGCATAAAGTAGTATTATAGCTCTATTCTGATGTATATTCTAGGTAATTACATAACAGAAAGGCAATGGAGCTGCCCTCATCTTTCTTTACTAGTGTCAGCAGAGAGACAGTCCACTACAGCATTAGATACTAGTGAACCAATGACAAGGAGCAAACCAGAAAGGCTGAGGAATTTAGGATGTTGCCCTTGGGGAGTCACTGTGCCCCACTCCCTGTTGCAGACCTCCTCCTCTGGCAGAAATGGTGGTGAGAAACCTGTAGCATCCCTTCAGCCACTCTGGGTTGTGGTCAGACCTGGTACAGCACAGAGATGTCTGTGAGGGTCCTCAAAACTCAGCCTGGAGCAGGCATGTGGGGCCTTGGTCATCCAGCAAGGCCAAGTGGGTGCAGCACACAATTGTGCCACCTGTGAGGTAACAGTGATGCTGAGCATCCCGTGTGTCCCCTTGTCCAGCTGCTGCTGCCTCTTGTGTGGGAGGAAGTCCTCACCTCTCGTTGCACCCAAATACATTGTCTTAAAGAGAGCAAAGAACTACCAGTGTTTTTCAAATATCTAAAAGACATACAAGAGAAGTCTCAGGTATTTTCAGGGCAAACTGGAAGCTTTTTTACTGGCAGCATTTTCTTTACGTGAACCTGAGATGACCATGGTACAGACAGCGATCGTGGGCTTACCATTCTGACTCCTTAGAGCCTAAAATGTCAATAACCTGAGAAAAGGAGGGAGGAAACTGTTTGCAGCACCAGGTTTTGGTTGTTTACTGGGTGCAATTTAGTCTTTTAGGTTGTTGTACAAACTGCAGTCCTACCCTTCCCATGAGGCTGGTGGAGGAGGTTTCTGGAAAGCGATATCAGCTTTGTTGCATCGCCAGTTCCTTGCTAGAAATTTTGAGGGCAATTTCTCTCAGTCTTGCCAGCTTCTGAAGCACTCATTTGTAGTTTCTCTTTAGTGGTGGGAACTCACTTGCTTTGCCCTGTGCAAAATGGAGGATGAACAAAGAAATTTCAGAGCAAAAAGCATGAGCTGATTCAACAGAATTAATGAGGGAAAGGTGATGCACGAGGAGGAAGTATTACAGGAGAAAAGTCTGATGAGAAATAGCCCACGGAGGAGCAGATTTTGGGTAGCAGGAGTAGAGGAGAGGTTTGACACCAGCCAGAAGTCAGCAGAATTGCAAGCAGGACTCAGCTCTCTGATGTCATGGTTGGGTTTCTCCTGGGCATGATGTGCATCAGTGTCTTGCTTCGCGCCTGAGCCCTAGGACAGTTTGTCAGCAAGTTAGCAGCACCAGTGGGCAGTCAGGCCAGGTGGCAAGGGCTGGTAGAGAGGGATGCACCTGCATTTAGAGGCTTGAGCCACCTCTATTATATTCAAATAGTACTTGGGAGTGAGAAGCGCGAAAGAACATCACAGCAGTCGGCTGGGAACCAAATCCTGATGGGGAGCCTGAACCTGGCTTGGAGCAGACCCCAACACCTCTTATCAGCATCAAATGTCCTTTTTCAGCTTTGCCCTCAATTCTAGATGGTTATACATGTTTTTCCTTGGCTCTTTGCTCAAGACAGAAAAATGTAGTTGTGTTTTTACAGGTGCTGCCTCAGCAGCACCTCAGAGCAGCACCTCAGCACAGGGCAGAGTGGCAGCTCTTAGTGGAAGGCAGGGCAGAAGCTGTGGCCTCAGGCATTTCCCCATTGGTTTCCTGAAATAGAAGAATCACACAGACATGTTAGGATCTTGCTCTTAACAGCTTTTTCCATGGCACCATCACTCCTCCTGATTGGAGACAGGATGTGATTTCAGTAAGTGAATCACTCAAGCTGCAGCATGGGAATAACACAGGTAGAGGGTGCATTCACCAGCTTCTAGAGGGACTATCATACACTTTTAAAACACCCAAGTCTTCAAAGCTTTGCCTGACTTTTTCAGCCAAATAAATATTTTTCTGCAGTTTGGTGTGGCACAGCGTCATCTTGTGGCTGGCTGGTCCCAGCTGCAAACACATGAGGGTCCTGTAGGGACATTTAATGTCATGCCCCATTAGTTTCTTACAGGAACTCAGGTTTATTTTTCTAGTCTTCTAATTTAGCATTGTTAGCAGCTTATTTCAGCATTTTCTTCCTGGTTGTATTAATAGTCAGAAATGCCCTCAAGTCAAGGCATTCTACTACAGTTGTGTAAGGAGTGGGAGGCCTTCAGAAAAGGTCTTTTCCAACTGAACATCTGGGACTCCTTGAACTTCCCAAAGTCAGATTATTTCAGATTCTGCAGTTAATGTCCAGGTGTGGATCTGGCAGTTCCCAAGCTGAAGGTCTCTCTGTCACACACATTATATTCTTTGTCTTGTTAAAAGCACCTGAAACTTCACCAGAGCCCAGAAGCAGCGAGCTGTGCTGTCCCCTCAGCCAGCGTCACCCTCCCAGCACAGCTGTGTTGCAGCTGGACTTGGAAAACTGCTGAATAGTTATTTTCCACAACTCCCCTCCTTCCCTTGGCAGAGCATGGCTTGCTTTTGCCCCGAAGCAATTCTTGATTTAAAAACTAAGCTCAGGACATGCGCAGAATAGCTGGGAGCTGGTGTTTTAGTTGGCAAGAGAGGAGAAGCGTGGGAACTCCCTGCATCCCTGCCTACTTCCCGTTCACCGCCTGCTCCTAATTTCTTTGCTGGCCAGAGGATGTTGCTGCAGACCGGAGCAAGGCTGGGAGTGCTTTGTCTGGGGTGCAGCTGGGGCCACACATCCCATTTGGTACCTACTGACACCTTAGGTAAGCTCTTTTTTTTTTGCCAGCAGTAACTGCCTCCGGGTTCATGAGGGGCTGATTTCAGCAGTGAGGACTGGCTCAGCTCCCACTCCATGTGCTAGCGTCGCTGGAGGGTGCTGCCCTGCTGCTGTACCAGCTCAGCCGTCCGTGCTCTGCTGCTCATGCACTTGTGATGCTCTCCAGCTGACATCGCCTCCATCCCTGCCAAGACAGAGGGTTTGCATTTCAGCTCAGACCAGTCCCCTGGGCATTAGTGAAGCGGGATTTGGGAGGAGCAGAGGCAGGGAAGGAGGCACTGGCTTGCATCCTGCAGAAAAGCCATGCTGTGAAACCACAGCCCAGTGGATCAGCACTGGCAAGGACAACACTGCTCCCATGTAGATGTTTTAGGTGGCTCAGTCATTCTCCAGGCTGCCCTGGCTGTGATAGGACTACTCAGGGTCTTATCTCTACTGCATCTCAGGGCTGTATCTGTACTGATAAATTATACCATAGCAGCTGCCTGGCACTGGACCATGATGGCTGCCCCACTGAGCTGGCATGGTTTTGTTCAGGATCAACTTGCAGTCTCCCAAATAATGCTTAGGCATGGCTCAGGGACCACTACAGGGGCCATCTCTAAGAACGCTTGAATTTGACCTCCCAGTTTTGGAGATGGTGTGATTTCAATACTCAAGACTGTAGTTGACTGTTTCAATGCAGCTCAGGAGCAGCTCAGAGCCTCCAAAGGTGCACAGCTTCAGATCACCCTGTAGGTCCCAGGAGAGGGTGTACTCACCCAGCTCTCCCACAGCTACTGGATGGCAGGACCATGAGGAACTTGCATTGGGTTGGGGGGAGTGGGAAGCTGCATCCCAGGAGTGCTGGTTCATGCACTCAGCACATAGAGAAATAGCTCTTCCTTCCAGCTCTCTGCTCTGCCTTGCTCCCAGGAGCCACTGCCCTAACACAAAGGACAGCTGAACTGCGTGTGCAATGACCGTCAAACCACTCCACCTCACATCTCATTACATTGAATTTAACCTGGGTACATGCTGGGTGAGCTCAATATACAAGCCTTTAAACTTGGAAAAGAGGGTGATGTGGGGCTCTGTGGCACAACAGACCCCAGCACAAGATGCTTACACTGAGGACAGGGTGGAAAACAAGGAGACACGCTGTGGTCTGCATGAGTAATAAAAAGATGACTGCAAGCTGCAGAAAGGAGAAGCTGACTTCATTTATCTCTTAACAGAGCACAGGCCAACCAGGCCAGCAATTGCTTATTTAGCTGTAGGATAGGAACCCATAATATTAAAGTGTCGTGATGTATGCATCATCCTAACCCACATAAAGGGCTTCTACCAATTATGTGCTGAACTTGCAACACACACATTACAGCAATCCTGAACAGGCTGGGTGGGGTCAGTTTTTATTGTGTCTCACAGCCTGTGACAGCCAGTGCTCCGAATCCTGCCTGCTGCCCACCACATGGTGTCACCTGGGCATTGAGGAACCATGTGTACTTTGCCTGGAGGAGTTAGGAGCAGCTCCAAAGCACAGAGGCTCTGATGGCAGGCAAAAGGCAAAGGCTAGAGGTGCCTTTTGCTTTCCTCGCCACCATTTTTGATTCATGCGCCAGATTAAATGTCAGCAGAGATCTACCTGCACTAATGCCAAATTCTCTTGGGAAATAAGTATTGTTGCTGACAGATCCCTTGGAGAAGGTGGGAGCAGGTTTTGCACAGAGAAGCAGATTTTACTAACCAGAGCTGCTCTGTCCTGATGACTAATTAATTCTGTCTTCCACCCACACAACACGTACAACTCGTAACATGGAGGAGTCAGCCACAAGGGAATAAAAAACAGACAACCTACTGTACAATTCAAACCCCTCCCGAAAATGATCCAAACCCATCCTTTGCCCAGAAGAGTTGGCAGATGGGTTCTCACTGTGGGAAGAACAGCATCAAAGCACTCCTGAAGAACTGTATTTCCCTTGGTGCTGAGGATGAATAATGTTATTTCCCTGGTGGAAGGAAACCAGGACAGCAGCAGTAGCCCAGTGGATGATGCTGCATTGTGGGATGCAATCCCAGGAGAAGTCAGCCCTTGGAGCTCAGCATGGTGTTCTCCTGGCGCTGCTTCTTGCTCTTGGAGATTGCCAAGAAATGATGCTAAATAACCAGGCGGGAACTGTCTTCCCTCGCTGTCAGCTTTCTCACATACCCTTGTCTCTGCTTGGACCCAGGAGCTGTTTCTGGACTAGTTCAGGCTCTTCCAGAGAAAATAAAATGTTGCCAAAGAGCAGGGACTCTTCTGAAAGTACGTGGATTCCCTTTTGGCAGGTATCAAACTAAAGCTCTACTTAAGACTGATAATATCTTTTGTCATTTTAAGCAAGCAGCTAGGATGTAAAATATCATGGGTGACAGATATCTTTCCCAGCTCCAGAAATGGAAGCTGCTAAGGGCTCACCTGGAAGAGGTGTTGATCCATGCCCTGAGGGAGGTATCCTTGCTGTAGCCCTCCTCACTGGCTCAAGCATGGGAGCCAAAGGTGGCCACATCAGCACAAAGCCCATGCAAGAAGCAGAGGAGAGCTGAGCAGTTCTCTGCCAAGCACCTCTCTATCTGCCTGGCAGTGTCTGAGACCATGGTGTTTAAACCTCAACTCCTGTCCATCCCCATGAGGAGCAGATGAGGAAGGAGTGTAGTGAAAACATCTCCTTTCAAATTAAAATCAGGTGCCATGAAGTAATTGCAGACACCCAGTTGGACATTTCTACCCAGAGGATGGCACATACAAGCCTGATCAATACCAACTGATTTAAATCAGCTCAAAACTGCATAAAACCATCAATGCTGTACCAGTGCTGCCTGTAGAGGGGTGTCTCCCCTACATAGCTCCCACCCTTACCAGCAGCTATCCCATGCATTGCTGGACCTTGAGAAAGTGCAAGTTTGAGCTATTCAAGATTAGATCTTACTGAGGAATCGCTTGGTCCCATCCAGCCTTTCAGAAACACCATGCAGCAGAGGCATAGGTGATGGCTCTGAATTGCAAGCTTTTCCACACCTCTCCCTGGTTCCTTTGCTTCCACTTCTTGTACAGAAAGAAATATTCTTGTACAATATTTCCCCTTTTCCACACTGACGAAACAACTTTTTGTTTCTATTTTCTGGAAGCCAAATCCTCACTTTGGTTTGGTGTGCTACATATTAGTGTTGTCATGAGATCAGGATAGCTTGTACAAAGGAGGCCTACCAGCTTTAGGATTGCAGCTCAGGAAAAATAGTGGTGAGCCAAGATAGATCTAGTTTTATGCAAAGCCACGTCCCTGTCCCACTCCTTTTTCCCGTGAGAATACAGTGAAAAAGTAAAAAAAAGATGAAAGTTATATTCTTAGTAGCATCTGGCTGCAAGGGGTTCATTTTATTACCAGATGCCTCATTGAAAGCCTGTGGATTCCAGCGTAGGGAATGTGGCTGTTTCACTACAGATGGATCCTTTCAGGGAAGCATCTCTGTCAGGTAAAAAGAGTTGGGTCCATGTTGCAGTAACTTCTTTCCTTAGCAGGTATTTTCATAGTGCAACCTGTCAATCAGTGGGGCAGTGCTCATTCATGAAAAAACTGGGAGGTTTAACAAGTCAGCCAAGGATTTCAGTTCTGTAGCCTGCAGCCACCCAGCTGCCCTGAATGCTAGGATAGAGCAGGCAGAACAGGGCTAGTAAAGGGGAGTTTCTTGTACCTGTATTGTCTCCACAGAGGTTGTTTGGGGGTTTAAATCAGGGCAGACATAGCCCACTATAGACAGAGATAGGTTTCATAGAAAGACATAGTGGTTTGGGTTGGAAGGGACCTTGAAAGATTATCAAGTTCCAACACCCCTGCCATGGGCAGGAACATCTTCAACTAGACCAGATTGCTCAAAGCCCCATCCAACCTGACCTTCAACATTTTCAGGTATGGGGTATCCACAACTCTGCTGGGCAACCACTTTCAGTGCCTCAACACTCCAAAAGTAAAGAGTTTCTTCCTAAGTTCTTATCTAAACCTGCCCTCTTTCAGTTTAAAACTATTGCCCCTCGTCCTGCCACCACAGGTCCTGGTAAAAAGCCTCTCTCCATCTTTCTTAGAGGTCCCTTTTAAGTACTGAAAGGTTGCAATAAGGTCTCCGCAGAACCTTGTGTTCTCCAGGCTGAACAACACCAACTCTCTCAGCCTGTCTTCATAGGAAAGGTGCTCCAGCCCTCTGATCATTATGGTGGCCCTACTTTGGGCTCACTCCAATGGGTCCATGTCTTTCCTGTAATAGGGGTCCTAGAGCTGGATGCAGCTCCAGGTGGGGTCTCTCATGAGCAGAATAGAGGGGCAGAATCACCTTCCTTGACTTTAAAGTGTTGTAACTGAAATACATGTCTTTTCTTGTTTCACAGGCTTTGTCAACCAGAAGCTCACCAGGCCCAGAGAACAACAATGCTGACCATCAGTGAGTATCCCCTGCTTTCATGGTATCTTCTGCTTTCATTTTATTTTCAGGGGGTGAAGGGACCATAAAGGGGAAAGCTGTTTCTGCATCCCTCACACTGTGCAAAAGAGGGGTGAGATTGCTGTGAAATGGTTTATAGCCTTAAATATTCTGCTGTTTTGCCAATTTAAAAAAATCTAGTAGCTGTGCTGCCTGAAAAAAATCCAGGCTTCATCTTAATTACAATGTAGAGATTCATTCCTGGTCATGAGCAATGCAGAATTTAAGGTGTCCCCGTGTCAGAGAGACACCTTGGAAGAGCTGGTGAAAAGCTTTGGAGGATTGCTCTAATGAGTAGCTCAGACCCTGGTTCACCCACCAGTCACCTGTGGGCTCTGCAGTGTGTGGAAAAGGAGAAAACAATCTCTCTGTTCCGCAGGAATCATAAGAGAAAGCCTATGAGATGCTCCCATGCTACTCCAGTTAGAGACATGAATGTCCCTTAGGGGCAGGGAATGGTGGGGACCTTCTGCACTGGGTGCCAAAAAAAGGAAACTCGAAATCTTCCACAAGCAAAAGCTACCATGCAAAAGCTACCAAGCAGAGTGTGCCTCCAGGTCTGCCTGCACCAAGAGACGGGGACAGTTTAACACATGTGTTAAAGAAACCCAGATGAAATGAAGAGGATTGAAAAAACATCTTAAAAAGTCACCTCCTTACACTAAAGAGCAATTCTTTTCAACACTGAGCTCTGGCTGTCATCCAGCCCTTCTGCTCCTGCAGCACTCTAGAGCAGACTAATCTGCAGATCCTGGCCATCAGGCTGTGTGACCTGCTAATGCTGAGCAGTGCCAGTGAATGTGTCAGGAGAGCCCAGGCACCAGCCGCTGTCCTCCCTCCCTCTTCTCCCCCTCCCAGCTGGCAGGGAGCTCACCTGGCAAGGCTGCTGGTTTCAGGAGTACTCAGAAAACACTGCCCTTGGCTTTTCTGACAGCAAGGCTTGTACAGGTGCTCTCATGGGGATTTTAACCACTCCTGGGCTTTCCAGCATCCTCAATGGGCTTTGGGCTATGATGGCAACTGAGCAGTCTCCTCTGGGGGTGCACAGCCAGCCCTGCCACAGCCCCACACCAAGCTCCCCAGCCTGCTGGCCCCTCACACCCTGCCAAGGCTTTCCTTTTCCTTCCCTCTGACATACAAAGGGAAGAGTCAAGACAGCAGAAACTGGTTTCTAATCTGGGATGACAGAGCAGGAGCTTATTTTCATTTAAATAACATTTACTGTACACCCATTGCAGAGCCCCATAGAACAGCTTATGTGTGAAGTGCCTGTACTGCTCAACATAAACGGGGCTGCAATTCCTGCTGGCAAGAACTATGCAAACATTTTTTGGGAAATGGCCCAGCACCCAGCAGAACTGCATTTTGAAGAAATCAAATCAAATCAAATCAAACCCCAGAAACGGAGGTTAATGTGTGTAGGTGTCTTCTCATCCTTCACATTTCTGTGGCTGGAATCACTCTAGATAAACACTCATGTTACAGACAGCAAAAGTCATTCTTGTCTTGATAGAGTTGCTGACTGAAGGAATTCCCATAAAGCCAATTAAAGGAAAAATAAATGTCAAGCAAGGAGAAAAAAAACTAGGTACAGAGACTTAATAGTGTGTTTCAGGAGAGCAGTCACGTGAGGCAGATGTAGGTGTGCACCTCCTGTACTGCCTATGTGACACCACAGAAGCATCTAAACCAGCCCCTGATAAATACCTTGGATGCACATGGGAACACAGTTGGATATGTTCCTGATTGGGCTGTGTTACTTCTTATCCCCCACTCCCCTCCCTGCTAGAGAGCAGTTTTGGGAACTGCTCTCTAGCATCTGGCAGTCCACGGGTGGATGACACAGCCCAGGAACGCTGTAATGGTTTTACAATTGCTGCCAAGGCTCGTGTCACTGGCAGCGCTACCAGGGCGTTGTTTTGACCCATTTTTCAGCTGCAAGGTCTTGCAGAAGGCATTTTAATGATTAACCCTGGACTTTCCCATCCTCAGCAAAATCATACAAAACACTGGCCTAGATTCACCCCAACCTAGTTTTCAGCCACTTAGCTCACATTTCTGCCTTGGAGCTTGTCACCTTAGCTGCCCGTCAGGGACATTGTCACCGGAGCCCACAGACAGCTCTGCCCCACACCAGGCAGCTGACTGACACAAGGGATGTGGCACTGCCAGCCATACCCACTGCTGGGATCTTGCTCAAAGGTGGTTTTGCTCACTTCTGCTCTTTGAATTTCCTTCTCCACATTGCATAGTTCACTGTCTTTCCATTTAATAGAAAACGCACAAATAATTCCTGCTTCCCTTAAGAATCTTTAAACACCAAGAGGCCTGTAGCTGAAATGGAATGCATTTCTTGATTTCCTCTTTCCTAAATTGCTTTGCTCTAGCTTCTTAAATCACTTTTATTGCTGCTTTCTAAACTCCCTCCAAGCTGTTAATAACTTTTTAGCAGTGAGACACCCAGAAGCCTGCCCAGTAATCCTGATGTCGCTGCATTAGCCTTTTTTTTCTTGCTGCACTACCATGCTGCAAATTCCCCTCTTGTATGCTTTTCAGTTAGCTCTTTCTCTCTCAGCTTTGCCCCTTTCCGGGTTTCTCTCCTTCCCCAGAACATCTGCAGACTGAAAATTTTTCCCCTTAACGTGCTGACCTGTTATTTTCTAAATCAGAAGGTCTAACAGCCCTCAGCTGGACTACATGTGTTTGAAGCCCTGACCTGCAGCCCTGACACATGGTGATGAGAGCAGTGAGGTGCCTCCTCTGCTGCTGGAGCAGCTGGAGGGGCATGGGAGCAGTCTTGTAGTCCACCAGCTTTTGCCCTATGCACATCCTGAGCTTGGGATTTCCCTGCCACAGCCTCTCACTAAATTCCAGGATCAGTAGAAAAAGCTGCACCAATGTGCCTTTGAGATCGAGGTTTAGGTTGGAATAGCCTCAGGAACTCTCTAATCCAATCTCGTAGCTCAAGCTCCAAGGTGGATCAGCTGTGAAGTCAAAGCAGAATACTCCAGGCTTTGTCCCATCAGGTCTTGAAAGCCTCCAAGGATAGAGCATGTGCTATCACAACCTGTTCCTCTGGTTGCTGTCCTCAGAGTGCAGAAATTTCTCCTTTTATCCAGATTAAAGATCTCATTTTTTAATTTATTTCAATTTCCCATATTAAATGATACAGAACTTTGCCACAAATATAGAAAGAATATGAACAGCAACTTGCTTTTTTGTTGCTCTTGAAAGAAACCCAGCCCTTTCTTTTCCCCTCAATTTTGGGGTATGCATGGTAAGTGAAGTTTACTTTTGTATTTTTAAAAGCACATCTATGTCTCAACGAGTCCCAATTTTACCTGGATATTTTATCCATGCAAACCAAAGCATTGAGAATAATTAACAGTGGGAAATTATGTAACTGCTAAGATAAACAATGGTTCTTCTGTGGGCCTGCAAGCAGGTTGCCAAGAGCTCTGCCTCTTATTCATCACATAAAATTAGTTTGAGGATTGTCACAGTGCAGCGTTTAAATCAGTAAATTGTGGTTTTAAGTCAGATTTCTGCACTTCCTTTTCCCATTCATGTTTTGTAACTGCTGCTGTATGGTTCGAGCTCTTGGACTTGTAGGTTTCTTCTCAGGTCTTATTTACTGCAGCGGAAATCAGGTTGCCTGGAGCCCCTCAGAAGGAAAATTAATAAAAGGAATAAGCAGAAGAGTCCAGTTGCTAAATCCTACTTGCTGACAGTAAAACTACTCATGAAGGGCATGGTGCAGTGTAAATAAGTGTAGAACACCCACACGACCCAGTGGCCACACCAGCTGGTCATCAGGTGACTCCAGGGAAAACATCAAACTATTTCTGACACACAGGGGGCATGGCATAAGCACAGCTCGGTGAGAGAGCTGGGCTGGGCTGGAACCTCTCTGACCAAGGCAGATGAGAGCAGAGGAAGGAGCAGGACAGCAGCAGGAGGCTGGCTGCTGCCTGTTGGAGGAACACTGAGGATGCTCCCTGGCCCAAGGAGAGCAGTATGAAAGCACCTCCTCTATAGGACAAAGTGTTATTTTTTTCAATTCTGATTCTACATTTACTTACCTGCTTTGAGGCAGCTTCTGTGATTTCATCTAATAAACAGGTCCTCATCTTTTTTCACTAAGGATGCTAATGACAAAATTCACTCCAGCTGCAAGACCCAGAGTGGGATAGATTTCATCCTTAGAAAAATAGTAATTCAACAGATGCTACATGATGAGTCTAGGACAGATCTGGAGCCATGCTACTGCCTCTTTGGCAACCAACTAACTGACAGACAAGCTCATTTATTTCTTGCTTGTTCTCCACTGGTAGATGGTCACAAAATCTTGGTTGACATGGCATGGCAGAGCCCTTTACAATTTGGATTTACCAGCTCAAGTCCCCACTTAGCTCTGCACCACACCATGACCTCCATTTCATTGAGCCATGTGCTCCAACTTCCAGAGATGACAAGCCTGACAGCCTGCCTTGCTCCTCCTTGAACCTCCCAGTTCCCTACTGGGCCAAGGAGGAGCACTCAGTTGCCAGCTCCTGGCTCCTCTCTTGAGTCCTGGAAGGCAAGATCAAGTACACTTAATTGGTAGCATTGAGGTACAGTGGTCTAAGCTTGCAGAAGCCTTTTCACTGTTCTCCCTCACGCAGGCAGGGACAGATTTCTCTTGTACCCAGCATAAACCACCTCTGAAAACACCAATAAACCCCATAGCAGTTCCCTTTGAATCATACATCAGTTCCCACTCATGGGAGAGTTGTGCTGATGTAAAAATAAATAAAAGCCATAACAGCAATTTGAGGGAGCTGCATTCATGTTTTGGTTGAAACTCAAATCCCTGACAAATACAAACAAAAAAAATCTCTTTCTTCATAAAACATTAAAACTAGTAACTAGCATAAAGGTTACACAGTCCTTTAGCTGAGCCTAACTGGAAGATTCCGAGCGTTTGATCTGGAGCATTGTAAGGGCTGTACTGTAATGAACTCACAGACCGAAATAGGCGCCAAGTGATAGCAAATGCCAGCAGGCAATGTGCCCATGGGGTATGGAACTAGACGTGACAGAGTAGCTGTGTCTCAGCAAGCCACTTGCAGCTCGATCTTTCCATTCACAAAAAAAATTAAGGGTCTTCTCATGTCTTCAGAGCCTGATTCTCTCTCACAACACAAATAACTCATTCCCTTTTGTGACAGGAGCCCAGAAAGCAACAGCAAGAAGCCATCAGGACAGTCCACAATATCATACGATTACTCGGAGGAGGAGCTCATGGCAAGCATCGAGCGGGAGTACTGCCGCTGAGTCCAGTCCCATGCCACAAGAACTTCAGGCATAATCCTGGAAGCCCAGCTGGAGCAAAACTGCTACTGACAAAATAACCCTTCACACAGAGAAATGGCACGGGAGAGGTGGGTGGTGAAGGGTGGTGGAGTGTAAGAGGCAGCATAGCTGCTTAGGAAGCATGGAGAGCATGGACCAACTCTGAGTGAGACCGTGAAGATCCTCATCAACTGCTGATTCCTGATTGGTGCCACTGGAAGAGGGACCAATTCATCTTGAGTACCAATATTTAGAAGCTCATTTCTAGATGCTATTTACAAATGGACATGTACTAGAATTGAAGTGTCATACTAGAAGTTTTGAAACATGATACTTTGAAAGAAGACCTTGCTTTGACTTAGTAGAAGAAAAATGCAGCCATATCATTTGATCCAGAAGTTACTTAAGGGTATGTTGCATGAAATTCATGTTCCTGCCACGTAATATGGGCCAAATGTACTCCTTGTGCTGTGCAAGCCTCAGGTCCAGGTCTGAATTTGGCACTGTCTCTTTCAATGTGGTCCCCAGTATGGGGGATAAGAGGAAAAGGGGACTGAGCCCACCATCCAGTACATAGGCAGTGTAATCCCAGAGTTCAAATCCCACCACAGAGGCAAATGAGGCTCCTGGGAGCTATCAGAGAACATAGGATTTGTATGATCCCTTTGGGGCAGAGTCCCAGCATAGGTGTCCTATTTGGGGCTCCTTGATGTGGATCCTCCAGTGAAAGCAGGATGCGTATCCCCATTCCAATCATTCATCTCAAGAGGGACTTGCATGCTCTTGTAGAAAGCAGCTGTCAGCGATCTGGCCTTCCCATGTATTTTGTGTCCTTGGTAGGTAACCTAGAAGAAAAACCATTACATTTTACTGTTAGCTGACTGCAAAGTAAAACAGAAAGTCGTCTCTCTGAAGAAAACAGTACATTTTCACTGCTCCCAGACAGGGAAGCCTGGCATTTTGGGGCTTCTGCTTTTATTTTACCTGCATCTTAACAACTGCTTATTATCAGAAGTAGAAAAATATCTTATTTCTACCTTCAGCTGAAGCATAAAAGGCATCAGATAGAATCTTCACCACGTGTAAATGCAAGAGGAAACAGTGGGACACCTTTTAGGATGCTAAGATGCTGTATTTTAAGTATTTTGTGATTCCTGGTACCTGTGAAACAGAAATAAATGCATTTGTACTCTATATAGCTCTCAGTGAAGGCATCAAATGTTCTGAAAAAGGCTCTCTAGGTTACATGGCTAATATGGTACCTGCAGAGACTAAGCAGAACACATTCTTCGAGGATGGCAGGAAGGATGCCGTGAGGGAGGCACTAGATGACACCCCTGGCACGCATCCTCATATCCCAGTTGTCTTTCCTGCAGCAGCCATGAGCGAGGCTGGGCATGGTGCTCTGCCTGGCAGCAGAGGTGGGCAGCAGGAAGGGAACCAAGGTCCTCCAAAGCTATGCAGGCTCAGAGGCAAGAGCTTGCAGCATGTCATCCAGGGGACTTTGGTAGGATGAGGGATAATTATTTTAAACTGAAAGAGGGTAGATATAGTTGGACAAAAGGAAGAAATTGTTCACTGTGAGGGTGGTCAGGCACTGGAACAGGCTGTGGATGCCCCCTCCCCGGAAGTGTTCAAGGCCAGGTTGGATGGGGCTCTAAGCAACCTGCTCCAGTGGAAGGTGTCCCTGCCCATGGCATGGGTGTGGGACTAGATGATCTTGAAAGGTCCCTTCCAACCCAGGCCATTCTATGATTCTCCATGGCTCAGAAATAGCTGGAATAGAGAGCATTGCTTACCCCATGCATTGCTTGGGGTAAGTTTGGTGACCCTCTGCAGCAAGGGCTTTCCAAAACTCCTGAAAAAAAAATCCAATTTTGAATGCTAGCACTTTACTTTTTTGATAGGAACAGTCATTTTTAGACCTATTAATGCCACTAAGCTGTGGCTGGAACAGAGTTTCTCTGCAAGTGTGTCAAGAGTCGTGACCAGATCTCCCAGAACTTATGTTATTTCTCAGCAGCTCTCAAAGACCTACTGGGATGAGCAAAATCTGCCTGCGGAGAGCAGAAAAAACATGGGAAGCTGTCTGACCCCAGCACCATAGGGCATGACAGTACTCTATACTCTTTTCTAATCACCGTAGTGGTTTAGAATTTCCTTCAACTTGGATCTCATTCTTTCAACTAAGACCTTCCTTCTGCCAAGGTCCCCAGAGTCTCTGGCACATGTGGGGAGATGTTTCGAGGAACTCAGTCACAGCAAACCAGAAGGAAAGCAACGCTGCTGTCAGACCATGCTGTAACGAGCAAGCAGGGACCAGGGCTCTGCCTCCACCCTGGGTCGCTCTGCCTGTGCCCTGCCTCCCCTCACAGAGTTTCTCTCTGAGGCTGTATTTGATGACTGGCCCAGGTAACAACCCTACAACCCATTTCAGGCTCTCCTAAAGGAAAGCCTAAGTATTAACAGTTACAGAAATTGACTAATCAAAAAAGTAACACCTTAACTGAATGTATTGTTAGGTTGCAAGAAGTCTCTCTTGACTGAACAAAGCGAATGAGTAAACTTTACAAAATTACCTTCTGAAATAGCCAAGAGAGAAGCATGTTTCTGCGCCTGGAACAAAGGTGCAGTGGGTTTCACAGGTAAACTTTACAGCATCACCAAAAGAAAAGGAGGAGCTGCAGGAACACAGGAAGGTCCAGAAAGGAGTGATGCAGCTGGGACAGTCACTGCACCAGGAAAAAGAGGGGAGAAAGAAGTTTGAGGATGCAAGGAGGGGCCTCAAACTGTGCCATGGTCTTGCAGGCTTTCTCTGTGCCATGAAACGATGTGTGTTCAGCACTGTGCTCTGACCACAGAGACGACCAGGACAGAGCAGCTCACAAACTGAAACATATCTGTCTTATTTTCATGCCATGCAGAACAGGACGGTGGTACCCAGCCAGCTTCCCAGCCTGCCCAAGAATCAATGGGACTGTGTTCCTCTCTCTGTGTCAAACCTTTACCCAGCAGCACACCAAAACAAGGTGGTGGCAATGGGACTGGTACCTAGGAAGGCACAATTGCAGTTTAATTGCCTGGTGTCAGTGTAACTCTATTTTGATCCATCCTTTGCTCAAGGAAAATAGGACACTAGATAATTTGCAGGTAAATAATCATATTAAAGCAGTAGTTCAGCCCATGACTAATTTCAAGAGAAACTTCTTGAATTAATGGCTTTTTAAAAATAAGGACAATTGCACTGTGGAGATCACATCTCAGGAAGTGAATGCTGACATCCCCCCACCAGCTGAATTATCGGAAAGTTCATTTTCTTTTCGTAGTATTTCTCTATAACCATCATCAAGTCACAACTGCTTGAAGGACAAAAAATTATTCAGCTTGCCAGTACTTCCTGCTCCTAAAACAGTTGCTGGAATTAAGCAGGGTTCTGGAGAGTTTCTCGTTCATCATTTTAGAAACTACCCTCCTGTTTAATACATGCAGCATAGGACAGGGTAGCTGACCATGGCTTTTCAGCTAACATTATTAATCTCCATTAATAAAACAGCAAAAGGCCAGTGTTTTAAACAAATCACTACATTATTCATCTAACAAAGACAAATGCTACATGCTGCATTTTGCACTAGTCCAAAAGGAGTAAGAAAACCAGTTGGCTGTCTCTACATACCTCCTATTACCACAGTTGCTGAGGGGACTGAAGAGGGTAATTTTTTCAGCTAATCATGAAAAATTACTCTTTAGTGCATGAGAAGATATTGCTACTTCTGAGCTTCTTCACTTCCACAAGTTCAGTTTTCTTACCTGGCCATGCAACAAGATGCCAGCTGAAAGGTTCTGGTGGTGAAAACATAGAACCATATTTTCTAAATTACTCAACCCAAGATCTTAAAAAACAAAACCAACAAACCTGAAACTACAGAACCAGTTTACACACTTACTCAGACTCTCGATTTCCCTCAAATCTGTTTTTCATGTGCAAACAAACACTTTGAATCCTTTCCTCCCTTTCTTCCTAGATGCCTTTTCTTTGTGACAGCGCTGCAATGCATATTGCCTTTCTTTGCAGAGCTCTGCCTTTCCAGTAGCCCGCTAAATGGGCAGAACTGTTTCCCAGAGAGCACCTAAGAAAACAGATCAGTGGTGGAGCAGTTTTAGGAAGCAAGTTATCTTTTACCTGTTCTGTAGTCACCCAGAAATCTCTTACAAGCTTCAAGAATTCATTTGGGAGCTGTAAGTAGACATGAGTGGGGAGGGTATCTGCCACCATCCCATTGCCAGGACCTCCAAGAGCAGAGCAACTAATAGTTCCCTTGTCCAGCACCCTGCTGTCATCTACTCACCTTCATAATAGAGGAAAAAGGAGGGTGGCACCCTCACCATCCCAAGGAATGCTCTTCCCCAACCCCTTTCCTCTGAGGGTCAAATTCCAACACACTTTCAGCCAAATTATTCGCACACATAACCCTCGGAGTCGAAAGAGCCTCTGCCCCAGCAAGGTGCAGGCCTGGAGCTGTGGCACAGGAGCGTCGTGCAGTTCCCCACCACACTTGGCAGGGAGGTGGAACACCAGCTGCCTGGCACAGACCACATCCACAGCAGAGTTCCCTCTCACCTCACTCTGGACACAGGACATGGCAATTATTTGCACAGGGTGAAAGTGAGTTTATCTGGACAATAATAACAAACAGAAAGGAAGTCACTCTGAACTCAAGAGACACTACAAAGGAGATAATTAAACCTAAGGTATTTTTCCTATCTAGGAAAAACTCTCTCAGGAAAGGGTATGCTCCAAACTCCTCAAGTTTTCTGCACGTCTAAGATGTGCCAAGGTGTGCCCGCGTGCATCAGAACATGAAAGTCACGAATTTTCTTCTCCTACACAGAAGGACTGAAGCAGAAAATGAGGAAGGCTGCATTTGACAGAGGATGGAAACAATCTGGAAAGAAAATGGCTCAGTGCTAACATACTGCAGGGAAGTGTACCCCAGGACTGCCCGGACAGTCAAGAGACATGTCTGAGGCTTTGCAGCTTCCCCCTGGACTGTCCTGCCATTTCCTCAGCCTGCAGGTTGCTGTGCTTTGAGTCATGACTTACTCTTCCTGCATGCATGGAAGTAGTTTACCTTCTCACAGCCAAAGCCTGCCTGCCTTGAGTTGCCTTGCCAGACACAAACGGAAGGCAAACAGGCAGATGGGCTCACAGATGAAACTTCAAAACCAGAAGATTTAACTTAGCAGATGTACTCAAGCCAGATGCAACCCTGAGGCAGGTCTCAGCTCATGAGATGACAGATGAAGGGCCACCTTCATCAGCCACAGGATACCGAGTACAGCTTTCTCAGCTGGAAAGGCAGAGGTAGGCAGAGCTGTGGCCACAGCCAGAGGAGCACACCAAGTGTGCAACCACCTGACAGCATGGACCACCTCTGCCCACTCTGCTCTCTAGCTTCATAAGGGATTCACTCTCGGAGTATCCAAACTGCAAGTGGATCAGTGCTCATCAATTTGCAAGACCAGGGAACCTACCGCTGAGCTGAAGGTTTGGCTGTACAACGACACAGTGTGGTGTGTGTGACCACAAGCAATGCCAGTCTGACTGCAAAACATAGCATTAAGCCAACAGATAGCTTTGGGCACAAATGCATTTTCCTTCAGAAAATGATTCCTTTTCATGGATTTAGAATGGCTACAGGACAGAAATCCTCAACAATGCCTGTGTCAGCACAGGGGTAGCTGGGAAGGCTTCCTTGTGTGCAGACCGTTTCTCTCACAGGATGAAGCTGTTTGAGACTCCAGCACCATTAAGATGTGTATGGAGTGCACCTCTTGGCTGCATGGAACAGCTCAGACCACAGCTTGGTGCTAAGGAGAAGCAGAAAGATGAGCAAAGAACTGTGAAATCCATCACCATGTTTCATATAAACAAGGCCAGGGAGACAATATAAAAATTGGCAACAAAAAAAAATACAAGTATTGTTTAGGATATGATTTGATGCTCAGAAAAATCTTCCTTGAAAAATAATAGTAGGGACAGGTAGGACAACCTCCTCTGGGAAACAAAGCTCTACACTAGACCTGTAGAGCCCACAGGCTGAAGAATGTGGGCCATTCTGCCAGAGCATTGATCCTGCAGCAAAGACTTCCCTTCCAGTTGTTCTCTTGGGGGGGAATCAGAACCATCCGTAAGATTTTCTTTTCACCTTCCTCACACTTGCAAGAATGATGTCCACTTTTGCAGACAAAGCCTTGAGTCACCGCTCGGAAGTTGTTCTCCGAGGGCTCTGACTACAGGGACTGAGCCACTTTGCATTGAAGGGCCGTGAGAGAAAGCTGAAATCATTACACCCTCTCCTTTCCTGCTGGAAATAAACATCTCTGCCGTTCAGGAACTGGTCAGAGGAAAAGAAACAGCAGAGAAGCATAAAAATGTAGATAGCTGCTGCTGTCACCATCGCTGGACATCTCCTTCCCAAATGAGACCTCGAGGTGACACCCAGCCTGCCAGAGCCCCTTCCTTACCATAGTGCAGGTATGAGGGAACAGGAAGAACTGGGGCTAATGTAACTTTTGAGTTACATTCTCATCTTTTACTTCCAGCATTCACTTCATGCACAGCTTGCAACACCAACAGAGCAGCACCTAGCCCATCCCTTCTGCTGACAGCTGCTGGAGGCCATGCTGGAACAGAAGTACAGACTGTTGTTCCCAGAGTCTTCCACTTGCCTAGACATAAAACCTAATCCAGATGGATTTTCATAGTTCTGGAATGGACATCTATGAAACCTGAAAATTCATAATTTTTTTATGATTTAAAACCAGTCACATTACATGCATTTTATTTAATAAAAGTTAAAAACAGGTACAAAAAATGCGATTCCATTTCCTTAAAATATAGGTTCAAAATAAAAAGACTGAACAATAGAGTTCAGGCAGTAAAGTGCAAAGAGATCAGCTATCCCAGTCATGCGTACTCCATAAATAACCCTTACACAGCAGGAAGGAACAGAGCACACAGAGCAGACACAGCCACACCACGGCACAGCTATTCATGCACATTCACAAGAGAACGATCCACGTGTCCCGGACACAGGTGGTGGGAGGCAGCCCTTGCAGGCCATGTAAACCCAACAAGGAGAGAGCCATTGCTTTTCCACATCATGACACACGTACATGACACACTTTTCAAAATTCTGTGTTCCCCAGTCCATCATTTTCCTCCCATGATGCAACTAACATGACAATTTACTTATAATTATGACATGAGTTTTCAAACTGTTTTGCTCAGGTTTACACCACAGATGGTTGGTCTGTAAAAAAAAAAATGAAGTACTAAACTGGCCACTGAACTGAGACAGGACATGCTTCCCCTGGTTAAAAGCAAATGAAAACAGCATCCAAAAGCCAAACTTCAGGATTTCCAAGAAAAAAAAACAAACAAAAAAGTAAAGCAGCGACATCTCTTTGTTTACCACACAAATTTGGAAAACCGGGTATCAACAGAGAACAGCAACACCACAAGCATCCACTTTGCCAGGAAAAGGGGTTCCAACCGAGTTCTTTGGAAAGTCCACACACACACTCACCGGCAGACATGCTGGGGGCAGTGGGATTACGGCACGTGTCAGTGAACAGGGTGTGGGTGTTATAAAGGTCAGGCACAAAAACTTCAGTACACTTAGCACAATACTCCAATTTAGTGCAGTTTGAAAACTTAGTACTGTTCATTATAAATATTAACTTTAGTGTAAAAAATAATGACATAATCTGCTTTAAACTGAAACAGGTCTCTGCTGATTTCAGGGGAGTGCTAGCTGAAATCAGCAAGTCTGCACTTACATAGATGAGATCCATGCTTTGCCTATAACGGGAAGCAAGACCAGGATTTCAGAACAAAGCCATGCAAGAGACAGCATTCCTAGTTATCCACATTTGATGCATCCAGGAAAAAACAATCCTCCTCAGTGCTCAACTAAGCTTCAGCATAGGAGTGGCTGAAGGGAGAAGAGTCCATAAGGAATAAACTCTACAGAAACATTTCATTCAGCAGGTGAGCTGTCTCCCAGCAAAACACCTGGTGCTTTGCTCTGCTGTCAGCTCTGCTACAGTACGTTTACACATCCTTCCGCACCACGGAAACTGAGCAGTCCGACTGTGCTACATGCATTTTATTATTCATACCATGCCATTACAACACAGCACTCCTGCATCCAGTGGTTCCACTTCTTAACCATGATTACACTTCGTGTAAAAGAAAATCCATTCAACAGGAAGAGTGTATCGTTTAATAGAAAAGGGTGATTTTATACAAAGTACTGTGGAGAAATATAAGGCCACATGAAGAGCATCATCAGGTTGACAGGGTGGCTATTTCTTAACTCAAGACACAATTAGTACTTCCTCTGGTACATTGATACAGGTAAATGAAAGCCTTGAACAATTTCCTATAAGGTGCACAAGCATCCACAATACATAAAATCCCTTAATTTTCTATTTCTCCTGTTCTCTAAAAAAAAAACAAAAACAAAATAGAGACCCAGTTAATTCTTCATGGGCTGTCTTGCCATTGTTGCATTTTTCACTTGATTTTGATATGCTAGTTTAGTAGGACCAAAAATAAAGCATAATTTTTAGTGTCAAAGTCTCTAAATGGTGTTTGTGCTTCTACCTCCATCAGAGTAGTCTGGCTCCTCCAAACTTTGCTCCAATGAACTGTGGACTCAAGAATGCCCAGTATGTCAAACTTCTACCAAAAGCCACAACAGCTTCCACTTGCAAAGGGTATGAATTCAGAAAATGTTGAGGATTTCAACACTTGTGTTCTCAAAGAAAGTCATTCTGGTTTGGTTTGTGTTAAAAAATGACTGACTCACTTTGATCTCCAATGTCACCTGCATAAGGAGGGTGTAAAAGCACTAGCTCACTGCAGGATCAGGATTTGCAAGTGTGCAAACACCAACCAATATGAGTTATCAAATTTTACATGTTTATAAAATGCTCTGAATGCAATTGTTTAGGTTTACTGAAAAGGAGTTTCCAAAACTCTGGGTCTCATCCAGCACACCCCTACTAATGCAGGTCAAGTAATTTGCCTGCATAACAAGACCAAAAAGAACAAATATAAAATATATTTGGTATAGAAAATAGTCGTATAAAAATTAAAAACCACCCTGTTTTACTGTCCATCAAAATATTAACAGCAAGCATTACACTATAGCCAAAATAATTTCTAAAGAGTTCTGCTTTCCTGAAGTGCTGGTGATTGCAATTGCCCAAGTGTTGAAAAAAAACAAACAGGGAAGGGATGAGGAAATATAGGATAGATTTCTCATACAGCATTATCAACTGAGGACCTAAACTGCAGGAACCTAAAGTATGCACAAACACAGGGAAAACAAAAGCCATTGCCAGTTCTGTTGTAGCCATCGGAGCTCTTCCTGATCTTCAGAGTTTGCAGGGAAGGTGTTTCCTCACTCTAGCCCTGACAGACAGGTGATGGCATGGGGATGAGCATACTGAGAGCACTGCTGCTTTTCGGTTTCTCTGCTGTGGCAATTCTGCTGAGTTTGCCAACCTCTGTCTGCCAGCTGGGGGTCTTCTTCGTGGTCATGTGGCAGCGGGTGTGCTTTGTCAGGTGATCGCTGCGCATGAAGCGACGCTCGCACACAGGACACGCAAACTTCTTCTCTCCCGTGTGAGTTCTGCGGTGGCGTGACAGTTCATCTGAGCGGGCAAACTTCTTGTCACAGCCTTCCCAATTGCAGCTGAAAGGTTTTTCTCCTGCAAGACAAAAAGGAAGCATGAGTTACTTTTGAGAAGCTGTGCTGCAGTTTTATTAAAGAACTAACTTAAAACCTGCCTTGCAAACAATGAGTTCCAAAGAACTGCTCATCTGTGCTACCTTATCCACTGTCGGAACTAGAAGTAACCCTCTGACTCCATCCCTATGCGTCCACAGTTCTACCGCTGCACCATATCATCACCAAGTACTAGGGGCTAACAGGAAGCCTGGAATGGAGCCTCAGGGTCCTGCTGCTCCAGTGACCCAGTCCTACACACAGACATCAACCCCCCACAGCGAGCACTCCTGAGGCATGGCCTGTCATGCCACCCCCACACAGCTGGAGGTCCCATGGCCTTGTGCTGCCATCTCCACGCAGCTGGAGAACCCACAGATGGCCAGGGGAGTTCCTTCTGCATGCCCAGAAATAGCAGTAGTCAAGCAAGGCTGCCCACATCAGCTGCTGCTCATCCTGGGCCACTGCTTAACATGAGACCTATCCTGAACAACGTGATCTACTGCCTGCAACTCTCAGAGAGCTCCAGATAAGCATCCACCATGTGGCCCAAATTTATGGGGACATTTTGGAGCAGACCAGAAGCGGCCTGCAGAAAGCCCCACAAGAGTGTTCTTCTTATGACAGATATTGAGAGTAAAGTTCTGTGTTTGGTGTATGTGGTATCATCTAGCTAGTCAGTGTGCAGGGAAAAGGTGGGAAAAGAAAGCTGAACTACTCTTCCTCCTCTTCTTATAATGTGAAATGGCTAGTGAGGGGTCCATGTGTTTCACCTCCCATTGATGTCCTAGTCCTAATCACGATACAGGGACACACAAAACTTCCCTATGGATCAGCAGTGGCACAAGCTCAGAGCGAGACACTTGCTGCTAGTCTACATTTATCCTGTAGTGCCAGGTTAATTCAGCAGCCTCTCAAAGCCAGAAGCAGAAGCATCATTCTACCTCTGAGCTATGGTTTAAAAGGATTATCAGCTTCATGTAGAGGTTAAGCTCTTTCCCCAAAGGAACTGTAAAGACAAGCTGGCAAACTAATGCAAATCCTGTCACGGAAGGTAACATCCAATAAACCAGTGTCTGTGGGATAAGGGCAGGTGAGGAAAAAAGTTGAGATAAACCAAAAATAGATAGAGCTATTCTGTACCAATCTCCCACTATGCCTATCCTTCAACATCAAAAATAATCCCTGAGAACTCAATATTAGTTTTAATTTAACAGGATCCTGGAGCCAGAAAAGAGTAAGTAAAGCACATGTATACTGTCTCTATGCTGACCAGATTTTATGCAGCAAATCAGCTCATGTTAATTACATTAATTTTCATCTACCTTTAAAATTCCCCTTCTGTAACTTAACAAAGCATTATATTCCTATAGCGTCTCTACTGTCTAACACAGCAGCCCAAAATCTCTCCCATTTAGCCTAAACAAAACTCTGGGTAAAAACAGCACTTTCTAAGTTTCTCTTTCCTTTTACTCATGTAGTAATTAAGACCAACTACCTGTGCTATACTTTGATCTCACCAGACCTCTCCAGGCCCCAAAGCAAGGGACTTGCACAATTAATTTCAATCTAGTCCAGATGGCAGGATTCCACTCAGATCTAAACGGCAAAGCTTCACTCCAGCTAAAGCCTGCAAAATTCAACTAACACTACAGGGTCAGCTGAGGTCTCAGAACAAAGTCTGTCTTGTTTTGCTTGCCCACAGAGAATGAACATTCCTTCCTTCCCCAAGATGAACACAAGCTTCCCAATCACCTGCCTCTTCCCTTTCCCACCCTGGTCCCCACAAAAACCATGCATTCAGCACCCCAACACAAACCAGTGCCAGAGCTCCCTAGTACACACCAGTGTGGGTGCGAAGGTGGGCTTTGAGGTGGGAACTTTTGAAATAGGTTTTCTTGCAGCCAGGGAAGTCGCAAACATAATTCCTCCGTCTAGAAAAGTCCATCTGGGGGGCGCAGGTTTGACCAGAAGCAATGAACACAGGAGCAGGGGCAAGGGGCAGTAACTTGGTGTTCCCAACAGTCATTACAGTCTGTGGGCACTGTGCTGTCTGTGTGACAGTAGGCTGGGGAAGAACCAACATGACAGTCCCCTGAGGCACAGAAGGTCCCATGAGCACAGGCTGGGAGAGCGGTGCTGTCTGTGGTAAAATAGGTTTCATGGGAGTTGAGAGTGCTGGAGTTGAAGGCTTGACATAGGCATTGATCATACTGCTTTGTCCATTTAGAGGGATCATTTGACAGAGAAGTTGGGGGCTTGAAACAGGGGCAGGTGTCACTGGGGTAGCTCTTTTTTGCAAGTCATTCTCACAGTTCTTTGGTAAGTGGGTCTGTGGTGAAACAGGCTGGACTGGTAGTTGCCCTTTACTGGTCACAATATCACTGGAGTCATGTGCATAAGGCTGACGTACTAGAGAGGTTTTGTTGATTAAATCATCTGCAGCACACGTGTCCTGTGGCAGTCTGGAATGTCTTCGTTCATCCACTCCACACCAGTCTCTGGAAGTGCTGTAGCCTGAAGTTACCTTTGTTTTCTCTTGCACAGCAGGAATGTGATGGTAAGCAGAACTATCACCTGTGTGACGTATGACACTTGTTGCCATGGCCCTGCAAGGCTGAGGGGCAGAAGATTCAGAGATCCCTGGCTTCTGACTGCACTGTCGCTCCACGTTGAGAACAGATGGCTTGGTTATGGGAGAGGCACCAGTCACTGACGTGACTGAACAGGCAGTTGTATTTGCCATGACAGTCCTTGGTTTGGAGTAAGTGACTTGTGAGGAGAGGAGCGTAGCCGCTGATATCTCAACAAAGTCAGGGCTGTGTGGAGGGGTCATGCACTGCAAAAAACAAAACACCATTGTACATCAGTGTAATTCCATAGCACAGCTTTGCACTATCTTTACTGTGAAAAATAAAATTATGCCCCTTCCCCAGAATCTCAGAACTTGCCTCTTAAGACAAACTGATTAAAGTGTACTGCTCAGACTGCAACCAAGTACCATGCAGCTGCTCGCTCACTCATCCCCATGCCCAGTGGGATGAGGAGGAGAACTGGGAAAACCTATGAGTTAAGAACAAGTTAATAATTCAAATAAAAGGAAATACAGAAATAAAAATAATTGTAATGAAAAAGGAGAAACAAGTGATGCACAGTACAATTGTTCACCACTCGCAAGGTCTGGCCCTGAGCGGTGATCGGTCCCTCCTGGCCAACTCCCCCCCAGTTCATACACTGAACATGATGCTCTATGGCATGGAGGATCCCTTTGGCCAGTTTGGTCAGTAGTGTCCTGGCCGTGCTCCCTCATGGCTTCTTGTGCACCTCATCACTGACAGAGCATGAGACACTGAGAAGTCCTTGACTAAGGGTAAGCACTGCTCAGCAACAACTAAAACATCAGTGTGTTATCAACATTATTCTCATCCTAAATCCCAAACACAGCACTGTACCACCTACTAGGAAGATAATTAACTCTATCCCAGCTGAAAACAGGACAATATCCACCCCATATTCTATGCCATTTATGTCATGCCTACACTTCTCAATACATCCCAATTAACCACCATCACTTTTCCTGCCTTTTGATACATACACACAGATATCATTCCCTGTCTATGGGCAGGCCATTGCTCTAAAACATCTGTTGAATTCATTTATCCATGACTTTGGGCTCCATCTCGCAGTAGTCCTTCAGGGTAGGAGAGATAGTACATGGTGTTAGATTGCTGCCTGCTGAAGTCAGTTCTGATTCCACCTGCATTCCACTTGTCCAGTTTCATCAAAGTTCATTATTCATTATTCTGGATGATTCTTACCCTAATACCCTTGATGTTGCATGTAGCCACCATAGCAGTGATGACATACAGTGCTATATGGCAATTAACATCATACAATCCAAATCACTGGCTATTCTCAGATCCGCTTGAAGCACACACTGGACTTCCCCATCCTCCCGCATTACCCACCAAGTGCACACAGGTCCTTGAGCAAAAGCAAGCCCATGGATGGGTTTGCCTTTGCCTGAGGTAGGAATAACTCAGATTGTTTCCCTAAAATTTTTTTATGTGCGCTACAGGGACTTTATCCCCTTTTACACTATGTTAAAGTTTTGATTGGGCACAGCTGGCCCAATTGGTAGATCCTCTAGCGTTGACTGAGCAAGTGGCCTTTGATAAATGTGTATTCAATTGTTTGAAGGTTCCACCCATTGCTCTCAGTGTTGGCTTTAACAGTCCATTGTATTGATTTTCAGATAGGGATGTCAAATACTCAGTCAATGCTGTGCTCTTCGGCCCAGCTGTCTATGAAATTGTTTTGGAAATGATTCCTGTTGTCCAGCTTGATTCCTTCTGGGGTGCCCTGTCGCCATAAGGCTTGCATTCTAAACCCCAGGACAGTGTTTTGGGTGGTGGCATGGGGCAAGGGATATGTTTCCTGCCATCCAGTGGTTGCTTCCACCATTGTAAGCACATGGCACTTGCCTTGGTGGGTTTCGGGGAGTGTGATACAGTCAAACTGCCAGGTCTACCCGTATTTTTATTTCAGCCTCCACACCAAGGAGGCTTTACCCACTTGGCTTGCATAACTGCAGTGCATGTCCCACACTTCATGGATAACCCACGCAATAGTGACGATGGTCAGGTTTACCCCTCAGTCATGAGCCCATCTAAATGTTGCTTCTCTTCCTTGATGGCCTGAGGTGCCATGGGCTCACCACACAATAAATAATTTAGTCTCATGTTGCCAATCCAGATCCACCTGAGCACTTCAGTCTTAGCAGCCTGATCCACCTGTTGGCTGTTTTGATGTTTTTCAGTGGCCCAACTCTTGGGTACATGAGCATCTACATGATGTACCTTCACAAACAGGTTCTCCACCTGGGCAGCAATATCTTGCCAAAATGTGACAGCCCAGATTGGGTTTACCTCTGCACTGTCAATTGCCCTGCTTCCATCACTGCAACCGCCACCACAGGGCATTGCTACCATCCATGAGTCAGTACAGAGATAAAGTATTGGCCATTTTTCTCGTTCAGGAATGTATAAAGCCAGTTTTCACCTCTGCAGACTGACTCAATTTACCTTCTCCTTGAGCAGCTCCATACAGCTGCTTTCCATCTGCAATGTTCTCCTACAATACAGCAGGAGCCATCACCAAACAAGGCACACTGTTTCTCATTTTTTTTCTGATTTATTATCCAGTAGGGCTTTTTCAGCACATATCACCTCCTCCTTAGGTGACATCCTGGAATCTCTGCCCTCTGACCAGTCCATGGTCACTTCCAATATTCCTGGATGACTAGGGCTTCCTCTTTGAGTTCGTTGTGTGATCAGCAAGACCCACTTCAAATAGCATCAGCTGCATGATGTGTAAGAGACCAACCCTTTGAATATCCAGCCCAGCACTGGCAGATGGGCTGCCAGGAGGAGCTGTGCTTCAGTACCAATCCCTTCCAAAGTGGCTCGAATCCCCTTATGAGCTGACAGTATATTTTTTTAAGTTGCAGTACAGTGAGCTTCAGATCCTCTGTATCCCCAAGTCCAAAATCCTAGAGGTTGACCCAAGTCTCCCCATGTGCCTTCTGCTAGAGGTTTCAGGTAGGGCCATTCTTCCCTGCTGTGGTGCAGAGCACATTTTTAATACCTTGTCTTGCCTGGACTGGCCCAAGGGCTGGGACAGAGTTAATTTTCTGCATGAATTACCTCCCGTTTAATTTGTTCAAAGGCTTGTTGTTGTTCAGGGCCCCAACTGAAATCATTCTTCTTCCAGGTCACTTGACAGAGAGGGCTGACAATCAGACTGTAATTTGGAATGTGCATTTTCCAAAAATCCACAACACCTAAGAAAGCTTGTTTCTTTCTTACTCATTGGTGGAAACATAGCTGTTATTCTGCTGATCAAATCCATTGGGATTTGATGACATCCATCTTGCTATTTTATTCTTAAAAACTAGATCCCCTGTGCAGGTACCTTTGGTACTTTGCTTTTGGCAAAACCAGTTTTCAGAAGGATCTGGACTATTTTCTTCCCTTTCTCAAACACTTCTGCTGCTGTATTGCCACACACAATATCATCACTGTATTGCAGGTGTTCCAGAGCTTCACCCTGTCCCAGTGCAGTCTGGGACAAATGATTCAAATCTCTGCCACATGGGTTGTGTGTGCAGGACTTTATCTGCATCTATGGGTGACTGTGCCTTGTTTGTGTCATAACAAATCACCTCCAGTATGGCTAATTCCCTGAGGTAGTAGATATCTCTCTCCATGGTGGCCCACCTGGCTGGGTGACATATATTTCCCGAAGGTTTCTGTACCTTCTAATTTAAAGCTACTAGCCCCATTGGAGCAGGCAGGTGATAATGTGCACAGCTGGATGACGGCTGAAACCTTTTCACATAATCCACAGCTCCGTCAAGGATAGGGATTGAGTAGTTATCTCTTGTTCTGCCTCTTCCTCCAGTTCTTGTGATGGCTCTTAACTAAATGAACTGACCTTCATGTCCATTTCTTCTGGTGTACGGGGACAACTGATAGCAGCACAGGCTCATCCTCTGGTTCAGCTACATCATCCATCACCAAGGTCTGAGTAGTCACAGTGCCTGTCACCAGGGTCTGAGTAGCCACGAATAGCTGCTTAACCCTAAACTAGACCTGAACCACATTCACAGATCCTGGTAATTCACAGACCATGCTGGCTTCAATATCCCAAGAATATTCAGATTTTTCAAAATTCCTAAACACAGTTAATTAGCCTGGAGAAGGGGAAGATGTGAGAAGATGTCTTCTCCACAGATTGGCTCTCCAAGGAGAAAAGGTAAAAAATGTAATTATTAGAAGTTTCTAATAGATGGTTCCCCAAGTACAGAGGTGACGACAATGCTGAGTATGAAAACCAGATTAATTTCAAGACCAGCAATTCTATGCTATCATAATCCAGTGTTACAAAGTACAATAAAATGATAACCTTAGCCCAACCCTCAGAGATGATAAACACCACAATGGGGAACATACACAGCAAGCAAGGTGTTACATAACACAACGACTTTGAGAGCAAATAATTCAGCACTGTGATCAACAACTATTAAATTAATAAAATGAATGCTGATAACAAATTTGTTTCAACACACTCTGGTCAGATCTGTTACAGAGGAGAATCAAAAGATAAAACTCACGGGTTGAGATAAGAGCAAGTTCGTAATCAAAATAAAGCAAAATATAACAACAATAATAATAATTGTAACAAAATGGAAGATAATAAAAAGAGAAAGAGGAATAAAACCCAAGAGAAACAAGTGATACACAGTACTACTGCTCACCACCCACTGATCAATACCCAGCGTGTCCCCAAGCAGTACTGGTCCCCCCAGTTTTGATGCTCTATGGTTTGGAATATCCCCTTGGCCAGTTTGGTCAGTAGTGTCCTGGCCATGCTCCCTCACAGCTTCTTGTGCACTGGCAGCACACGGGAAACTGGAAAGTCCTTGAGTTGGGGTAAGCACTGCTCAGCAACAACTAGAACATCAGTGTGTTATCAACATTATTCTCATCCTAATTCTCAAACACAGCACTGTGCCACCTACTAGGAAGAAAGTTAACTCTATCCCAGCCAAAACCAGGACACATACATTGCCTCATCTCATGGTCATTCTGATCTTGCTTAAAAGCACATTAATAAAAGGGAGACAACGAGGCAGCTGTAAATCTGCATAAAACACTGCAAGTCTGCTTATTGCACTACAAAAAGGATTCATTCCTTTCTCCTCAGCAATGAACACAGCTATGAGAAGCTATGAGTACTCTGCTGTTCACAGAAAACAGACCACCAATAGGTAGCAATACTGTACCTTTCCATTTCAAGCTCCCAGAAAGCCCTAGATCTTTTCTCAATTACCTTGTCAACTTGTGGCTACTTCCAAAATATAAACAAATGGAACTGCTCTCTCCCTTCTTATTCACCCATTTCTCTCTATGATCTCTTCCTGCACCGCCTCTCCTTCCTCCTTTACCACTGAAAACTATGTCCTGTGCTGCTCAAGAGACAGTGCTAACAGTGAGTGGTAGGAGATGAGAGCAGCCCATCATGATGAGAGCTGCCATACTATCTCAGCCTCTTTCCTCCATTATTCCCTCTTTTCTTGACGTAACTGCATACTAGAAGCCTCCTGGTTGAAATGGGCCTTAACCATCTACAATCCGAATGCCACCAAGCCCTTTTTTAATACCTACTTTTGTTGCAACATAAATTACAACAAAAGAAAAAAAATTTGGATTCAACTGACATTAGTCAGCTGGAGTAGACCAATGTCTGGAGAAATAACAGACTACATGTACAAACACATAGCACAGAAACTAATTAAATTGTCTATTTCATAATGGTAATGTGTACTTTCTCTTATAATGACCAGAGTGAAGTCAAATGTCATCAAGAGTCTTTTTTCATACAGCATTTGCAGATACATTGATGCCAAATCACCGAGGCTCACTCTGCCATTCTTAGTCAAAATGCTCCAAGAAACCTACAGCAGCCATCCTGACATCTCTGTCAAGTCAAATAACCAGTCAACAAGGGCTTTCACATCTAGATTTAACAAGGGATCAACTCCTTACATTTGCCAAATCAGAGATGGTAGAAAACCCCAAGCTAAACACGCTCACCTCACTACTCTGTGCACACACACAGAGCACAGGCTGCGCTGTAGCTGTGACACAGGGACACCTGAGCAAGTTTATCTTTTCAAGAAGCTAAGGGACTGCAGAGATGTAACATCCAGGTGTTGGGCATATTTATTTTGTATTCATGTTTTCCTTACCAGTGTCGATAGGTAGTCCTTTGGTAACTCAGACGTAGCCTCGGCGTGCATTGTGAAATCCCCAGAATCCGAGAAGGGCGTGAGTGGCCTTATCTTTAATATGTCACCTTTCTGCGATCTTTGACCCCAGGAGCTCATACAAACAAGTGCTTCAACGGCTTCAATGTCGTTCTGCTCCAAGGTGCTGCAGGTAGACCTTTCACTGTCATGACGCTGCCTTTCACGGATAGACTCATAGATGTCCACAATGTCAACCTAAATGTAATCGGATTACCGGCCATCAGGACAAGTCAGAATACAAAGCCGACACCACCCACACACTGTCTGCTCATGATGAAGGTCATCTGAAACAGATCCCATGCCAGTGGCAAGACTTTTACCAACTGGCTCCACTCTCACTCTCCCCGCTACACCCCCTTCTTTAAAAAAAAAAATTAAAATCAGAGAAAGAATGAAGTGTGATTTGCAGGAAAGGAACAGATATGTGTGTGTGGCTTACATTTCCAAAGCCACTTTCCTGGATTACACTACTCTGAATAAACACATCCCATGCTTGCGTAGAAGCAAAAAAGAGGAAAATCCTGACTTCCAACCTTGTTTAGACAAGGCTGTTCCCTAGACCCAAAAGACAACTGCTATTCAGCACTAATCTCATTCTGATAATATCCAGAAGATAAATTTCAGCTGACAGTAGGATGCTTTAAGGTATGATCACTGACTTGGAGTACCACACCTTGCAAAAGCATTTTTGTCTTATTCTTACTGACAGGGAAGTCAGGATGGGAGAAAGGATGGAAGGAAAATAGTCTTCAAAGTGCAATAAGAACTGTTTGCATTGTAGTTTAGAAAGATCTAGTAATACGTGGGTGCTAAGTATCCAAAAGGCACCATGAAGACAAACATAATCATATTGATTTGTTTCCAATTGCAAGCATCACAGAAAAGTTTTCTGTGCACACGTATGCACGCATGCAAAACACTTCACTTCTCTGTGGAAGGATGTCCAAAATTCACAAAGCTCTCACAGTGCTTGGCAGTGGCTCCAAAAGCTATGCTGCACTGATAGTTCATTGCTCATGTGCCAGCTCATTCTCAACTAGGCCTCCAAACTCTTCCAGTCTTTATACACACCAGCTAACTCAAAGGCTGGGATTCAGAAGCATGGATCACAACTCTTGAGCCTGCTGTTATTATAAAGAGTATATAAAGACTGCAGCAAAAGTATTCTAATTTAGAAAGCACTATGACACTGCCAGCATGGCCTTGATCCCTAGAAGGAGCTCTACTCATTGGGTCACAGAACTCACACACCTTAGCCAATGAGTTTTGTTACTGAGTTAAGTATTGTGGAATGATACTTACTCTACAGTGTCTCAAAGATGACTCTGTCTCCACTATAGGGATGTGCAGGCAAACATGCTAAACATAAGGGGTCCAAAATGCCAGTACTGCACTCATAAAGGATTTTCACCTAAAACATGAGCTACCAGGCACGGAGATGTCAAGATTGGGGGCCAGGAAGGGGTAAAAGTACTCTAAAGCAACTAACTGCTCAGAGATCGACTTTTAAGAATTTCCTCTGAAAAAAAAATGAGTGGGAATGAGGGCAAGACGGGTAGGGCCACACCAGGTGAGGCTCTGTACTGAGCAGACACAGAGACTGCAAATGTTCCTCAAAGTGTGTAGGCAAACAAGCCAGCAGGGTTTATTTTTTCCAACCCTATGTTTCAGGAGAGCAGTATGCCCCAGAGAAACACGAAGAAAATATATACCTCCCTCCAAAAAAACCCACAAACCCCACTAAAAAAGCCCTTTCTGCAGGCGAGCACTGCAGCCCGGGCTCCCTGGCTGCTGCCAGGGAAATGGCCAACCGCGCCGGCTGCCTGTCCTCACATCACCCCGCCGGGAACTACGTGCGCGGGCTGCGCAGAATGGGGAGCGGGTAGGGAGGTGCGGGCAGGTGCAGGCAGCCAGGATGGGAAGAGGGCCTGAGATGAGGGCAGAGAGGATGGGGAGCGGGCAGGGAGGATGGGGAGAGGGCAGGAGATGCGGGCAGCGCGGGCTGCGGGCAGGATGGAGCGGGCGGGCAGTGCGGCACTGGCCCCGCGGGTACCCCCTCCAGGCTGCACCTCCTCCCGCCCGGAGGGGCCGCACCGCCCCCGCCCCTCCCCACCCCACGGCGAGTGCCCCTGGCCGGGCGGCGCCGCCGAAAGGCGGATGGCGGGAAGGGAAGGAGGAGGAGACGGAGGACAGCTCCTACCCTGCCACCGCCCCGCACGGCCGCTGCATGAGGGTAGCCCTTCTTTTCCCCGCAGGTGACTGGGGCAGCCCCCACCTCCAGGAGCTCTGCCCGGGCATGGCCGCCCCATCGCCGCGGCCCCACCGACCCGCTCCCTGCGGGGTGAGCAGCGGTCCCCGCCGGCGGTCCCCACGCCCTGCCCGCCGCCGAGCACGTGCCCGGCCCGGCCCGGCGCCGGCTGCCCCCGCCGCCCCCTCCTCCTTCCCTCCCTCCCTCCCTCCGCCCGCCTGGTGCTCACCGCGGGCGCATCTCCCATGTCCGAGCAGGGCGAGCTGTGCATGGCGCGGCTGCGGTGGGTGATGCTGGCGGCGGTGCTCCCGGGGAGCGGCAGCGGGAGCAGCAGCGGCGGGCACAGCGGGATCGGCGGGCACAGCGGGATCGGCGCGCGCACGGCGGCGGGAACAGCGGGAGCGGCCCCGGCGGCACCGCCCCCTCGAGCCCCGCCCGGCGGGAGCGGCGCGGCCGCGCTAGGGGAGCGCTCCGAGCGCTCCAGCGCCAGGCAGCGCCGGGGGGGGCGGGCAGCCAATCAGCGCCCGCCGCGGCCCGCGCCCGGCCAATGAGCGGCGGCGGGCGGCGTGATCGCGGCGTGCCCGCGGGGAGGGCGGCGCGTGGGCTCTGCCGGCGGGCGGGCGGGGAGGGGTCGGGGCCGGGGCGGGGGAGCGCGCGCTGGAAACTGGGGGAAAGGTCGAGGGCGGGGCGGCGGCCGGGAATGCCCCGCGCGCGCGGGGGGGCGGGGCCGACGTGTGTTCTCCGTCCCCCCGCGGTGCGTGCGGAGCGGCACGCGCGCTCCCGCCAACCCCCGCCCGCGTGCGCGGGGAACGTCCTTGTTCCCGCAGTTTCCCGACACCGGCCTGCAGCTCTCCCGGTCTGGGGAACCGTCCCTGTTCCTGAAGCTTCCCGACACTCGCCTGAAGCTCTCCCGTCGAGATCCCGCCAGCCACGTGCGGCGGGGAAGGCGCTCTTCTGCCGGCCTGACTGTCCGGCCTTAAAAATAATCCTAAACCCCCACCCCAAAACCAGCAAGAGTCGTTATTCTGGATTATTGGATTCAACCCAGCAAGCGTCTTTTAAGAGGTCACAACATGCATTCTATGAAACAATGGGTGTTCTTCGGTTTTTCATCTTCCCCAGCCCCTTGTGTCCATTTTCCAATGGCAGCTGGAGTGTATCGGCCCTGTGGTTTCCAGCAGGGTTTGTGGTTGTACTGGGCGGCACCGAGTGTTGGTAGTGGCAACACCGACCCCTTGCCTGCGGCCACAGCCAGGGCAGCTCTGGATGGGGCAGACTTCGGTCCCCTGGGATGGGACAAACATCGGTCCTGTGGGCCTCTGTTGGCTGCTGGCCATGCCAGCGCTTTCCCAGCCCAGCTCTCCCCCGAGCGCCTCCCTGACACGGAATGTGCACAGTAAAAAGCATCCTGCTGAATTATCTCTACTTGTTCCTTCCCCGGTTTCTCAAGATGTGACATCCTCGCTGTCCATGTGGAGGACATGGGAGGGATCACCTTGAATCTCCCCACTCCTTTTGCTGTCAGTTTCACTTGGCCACCAGAGTTTATCTTTTCCATTACAGCTCTTCTGTATCACCGTCCTTCCCTGCTGTCCACATAGTTTCTAAAGCTTCATTATCCTGTGCTCATTCCTGATCTGTTACTTCACATTTCATGTACTTTAGCTTTCCCAGCACTAGCACTTCCCAGCCCATCAAACATCAAATTAAAAGGATCTCCCTGGCCAGCATCTCGTGCTGTGTATAGGTTACCAGCAGCTTTCTCACTGTGTTTGTGTGGTACCTGCCATGCTGGAGCCCCAGTCTCTGCTGTGTGATGGTAAGGAAAACACGAATAATTCAAACTGCAAATTGAGATCTAACGTTAAAGAATTGTGGTCAGAAAAGGGAATCAGTTGTGTGACATGGACTGAAACAAATTTTGGGAAAATGCTGTTGGTGACTAAAAAGCACGGTGAGGACCCAGGGTTTGTGCCTCTCCTAAAAATCACTATTTTTACACTAAATCCTTATAAAACCAAAGCCAATTGCATAGACCCATTTCAAGGAAAACCTTTAGGGAATTGTAAAACTAGGAATATACCATGCTGATCTATTTTGCATGTTCTCTAGTTCCACTGTAGTTGAGAAGTGACTTGTGTTTGTCTCTTTGCTGCTCGTTGTAACATATGCAGTTTCTGCTCAGGAACTTACTTCTGCACTTACACATACAGCCTTAGTCACTGACAGCATGGACTTTTAATTGAGTAAGAGCATCTGAAGGCAGCACAGCAACCTTACCAGGGAAGAAGCAGGAAAGAAGAGTGGATCACGTCTCCTCCCAACTCCCAGCAGGATGTTTTCCTGTGTCACGTACCACAGACTGCCTACATGTTCCAAGTCACCCAGAGGTCCTCACAGAATCACAGAATATGCTGAGTTAGAAGGGACCCACAAGGATCATCCAGTCCACCTCCTGGCCCTGCACAGGACCATCCGGAAGAGTCACACCATGTGCCTGAGAGTATTGTCCAAATGCTTCTTGAACTCTGCCAGGCTTGGTGCTGTGACCACTTCCCAGGGGAGCCTGTTCCAGCACCCAACCACTCTCTGGATGAAGAACCTTTTTCTAATATCCAACCTAAACCTCCCCTGACACAACTTCAGGCCATTCCCTCGAGTCCTGTCACTGGTCACCACAGAGAAGGGATCAGTGCCTGCCCCTCCTCTTCCCCTCACGAGGAAATTGTAACTGCAATGAGGTCTTCCCTCAGTCTCTTCTTCTCCAGGCTGAACAGACCAAGTGCCCTCAGCTGCTCCTCATATGGCTTCCCCTCAAGGCCCTTCACGATCCTTGTTGCCCTCCTTTGGATGCTCTCCAATAACTTTATACTTTTCTTTTATTGCAGTGCCCAAACCTGCACACAATATTCCAGGTGAGGCCACACCAGTGGAGAGCAGAGCAGGACAATCACCTTGCTCCACCCCCGGCGATGCTTTGCCTGATGCCCCCCAGGACACGGTTGTCCCTCCTGGCTGCCGGGGCACTGCTGACTCATATTCAACTTGCCATCAACCAAGACTCCCAGTCCCTTTCCATGGCACTGCTTTCCAGCATCTCATTCCCCAGTCTGTCCGTACATCCCAGGTTGTCCCATCCCAGGTGCAGAATCTGGCACTTTCCCATGTTGAACTTTATATGGCCCAGTCCTCTTAATTTGTCAAGGTCTCTCTGCAGGGCCTCCCTGCTTCAAGGGACTGAACAGCTCCTCCCAGTTTTGTGTCATCTGCCAACTGGCTTAGTATCCCTTCCAGTCCTGCGTCCAAGTCATTTATGAAGATGTTGAAGAGCACAGGGCCCAAGATGGATCCCTGTGGAACCCCACTAGAGACAGGTCGCCGGTCTGATGTTACCCCACTCACTGTTACCCTCTGTGCTCAACCCGTGAGCCAATTGCTCACCCAGCCCATGATGTGTTTATCCAGCTGTGTGCTGGACATTTTGTCCAGAAAGATCCTGTGAGAGACAGTATCAAAAGCTTTACTGAAATCCAAAAAGATTACATCAGCTGGCTTCCCTTGATCAGTTAGGTGGGTAACCTTGTCATAAAAGGAAATCAGGTTTGATAAGCAGGACTTTCCTCTCATGAAGTCATGCTGGCTGTGACCAATGACTGCATTGTCTTTCAGGTGTTTTTCAGTACCTCCCAGAATAATCTTCTCCATAACTTTACCAGGCACTGAAATTCATGGATGCAAGACCAGTTAAAAGAAGTCATGTTACACATCTGTACTCCAACTTGTGCCATAGGGAAAATATATTTGATTATGTTCCCCTTCCTGAGCTAAAAATGGCAACTAAAGTTTTAAAATAAATCCTCGGAGCTCTTACCAAACCCACCTTGTCTGCCTTGTTCTGCCACTGCCAGCTGAGGCAGTGTTAGATGAGAAACGAGCATCTTCATCCTCACATCGGATCTCTGTGGCAGAGCACGAGTCTGATCCCCATGGAGCCTGAGCCTCCAGCCTTGGCAGCCTAGAACTTCTCCTCCTCTCCCCACTCTTACTTCTCCCTCCTCTCTTTCCCTTCCTGAGGCTGCACGAAGGTGAATAACAAAGCAGTTAACATTATCCTGCTTCTTTGTACTTGTACTTACACCCACCGACTTCCCCATGGGTTCCAGCCAGCAGCACAGCTTCCTGAGCAGTGCACGAGTGAGCTCATTGGGATTATCCACGCTGGCTGTGGTTTCCCTCCTGAAGCTAGTAATCTGGAACAAGGCCCAGATATCCTCAGTATTTTTCCAAAGAGCTTGGAGGAGCCTACTCATGTCGGTGGCTGCAGGATGCTGGTGTCCCTGCCCTGCCTGGCTGTGGCAGTGTGCTCCCCATCCTAGCAGAGCCACCCTGCGCCAGCCTGCCCCTCCAGTGCTGCTGCTGCTCTGGTATCCTCTGGATTGGGCTCTCTGGGGACCATTTGATTTTATAAAGGTCTATTTTACTCAGACTGCTGGCAAACACTTCAGAGAAAAGCTTTCTTTGTTGGAGATAGACAATGTCTTTGTTCCAACCTGGGAAGGAGCAGATGTAAGAGGCTGCAGCAGAGGGTTGAGAAGGCCCTGCTCTGGTTATCTTATCCTTTCAGCTGGGATGACAAGAAAGAATCAAATGAATGTGAGTAGGAGGGAAAATATTTAGTACTGTAGACTGAAAACAACAAAAGGTCATGCAGGCAGCTCTCCCCCATTCCCTTTTTGCAGCTAATTATGCCATAAACAATTCAAAAGAGACTAGAGGGAGAATATTATGGGCTCAGACAGTTTCCCTAATATTTACCAGCAGTTAAAAATAGACCAAAGCAGTAGTCTGGGGTGCAGCTCTACAGTTAGTGCAATTTGGCAGTGGTATATGGTCTGGCTGAATACAGCAGCGGACTAGTGTAGCAAACACATAGAGCCAAGCAAATACGACAGGATTAAATAAATATAGATAATTACAATCAGAGCTCTCGTGCAGAGTATGTGAGAAAATACATGGGAAGAAATGAAAGACTGTGATATGTGTGTGTGAGGATGCATCTCTGTCCGCTCCCCCTCCTCTGTTGTGAAGGACAGAGCAGTCAGAGCTGCCATAGCCCCAGATTGTCCCAAAATACACTTGCTTGGCCGACAGCAGCAGACAGAGGAGAAACTCCCCACCACAGAGGAAACTAAGGAGTTCTGCCAGGTGGTGTCTGTCACCAGCTGATGGAAATGGCTGCAGCAGCCCTTGGTTAAGGGCAGGAGCAGGACCAAAGGGATTCATCCAAAGGGTGAATACACTGACATCAGTGGAAAGGTATTTATAGTCAGAGGCTATCTGTCAAGAAGAGTGGGGGGAAAGGAGTATAAGGGATAACTATGAAGAATAGAGATAGGAAGAAAAAAGGGAATAAAAGAAAGCAGACAGGCCAACAAGGAATATTTCTTAGTAGAATAATTCCTGAATGCAAAGTGATGATAAATCCATGGGGTTTTACACAGGCTTTGGCCCAGCTGACATTGAGTGTGTGTGTGAGGGATGTTTTGAGGGATTACCTCTTTCCTATGGAGCGAGCAGGTACAGCCATACAGACCATCCAGCCTTTGCTGCTCCTGCCTGTGACCGTGCCCGGCAGCATCACAGAGCTGGAGGGACACACTCCCAATGCGCCGAGAGAGGCGAGTGCGGTGCTAGACAGGATGTCACAGGGAAGGGGGGGTGCAGACGTGCCATCCCCCACACTGTCACGCTGCATGTGGGCCAGCTGCCGATGGGGAGATCTCATTTATCACTGCAGGCTATCGGATAGCACAGCAAATCCCCCCCCAGTCCTCCCCGGCAAACTGCCTACGTGTCTACTAGCAGGGACAGGCTGTGACACAGCAGCCTTTGCCCACAGGGAGGACAAAACCCACAGTCCTCACGTGCCATCCCCAATTGGTTGAGTCAAAAGTCAAATTCTTCACCTGCATCTTTCATATTCACTTTCAGAAGCAGACTGAGCTTTTAGCATGTGGATAAGCATCCAAGGAGTGGGTTAGCAGCCATCACAGCATAAGGAAACATAGCCAGGTTACAACAAAAGGAAAGGCTTTAAGAGAAGAGACAAAAACAGTTTCCCACTCTATTTTGGACCCAGAGTGCTTATAGAATAAACACATACTGCCAATTTTATTTTTTTTCTTCACTCCCCAAAATATATATCTACCTGAAAAAAGATTGACTGCATCAAACACTTTGTGAGACCTGGCAGTACTACAGGGAGAAATTACTACTCAAACAGATTTGCTACGAGTATGTAAAACATAGTGTTTACTGAAATAAAAAAAAATGCAATCCAAAAATATTGATTACAGGTGTGGACTGTCCACAGATCCACTGTAATAGAAATAATAAAGTGACAGTAATAAGTATGGCGTGCTAGTGCACCATCTGCTCATTCTAGTACACCATCTGGTTTTTCTACTGCTATTTGTGCCCTGATCCTATTTTAGTGGCACCAGGAGATGGATTCAAATACCAGCAAAAATTGAAATTACGTGCTATTTATTTATTGTTCCGCATAAGTGGATGTCTTCATCATTTTCACTGTTCCCTTGACCTCAGTATTACTGTTAGCTAAGCCCACGCATATTTTCTGACACACAGTATATTAAAGCATTAGCAATGCTGATGGATGTTCCCCTGTTTTGGTCAACTCAGGACTTGCTGGGGCAGGTACCAAGCCTATGTGGAAACGTGTTTCATCTTGAATCATCTTTCACATGTTAACAACTCTGTGGTGTTTTCATGCAGCACTGAGATACTGTGAAGACATCCTGTGCCACCAGGGACCAACTTCTGGACCATTGGACATTGTTCCCAGGTGGGGGTGACTGGTTCCACAGAGTTCCAATGGCACAGCAGTGGCCCACAGACAGCATTAGCAGTAACTCCTCCAGCACCAACACTGGCATCTCCTCTGGGATGTTGTCTATGTGCATCTGAGTACTTGTGCAGCACTGAGCACAGAACGGTGCCAAGTCCAAGGGAGCTCTGTGGGGCGTGGTGGGGATTTTGGCTGATGGCAGGTGCCCAGAGGTCTTCTCACATGTGTTCAGTTTTCTCTTCGCTGGCTCTTGGCCAAGGTCCATAATGTGATCAGAAGAGCTGGTCAATGTGGTCTTAACCACTGCGGGCAGCTCACTAAGGGTCATCTTTTTTGACACCAGATGGGGTTTGTTTAAGATCCTGTAACTTTTTCCTGTCCTTCACACACTGCTTCTGGATTACCTGGCTGATATCAGAGGGGCTCTCTGCATAGTTCAGATGTATGATCTCTGTACCTTGTCATGTTTGATAATGTGAGACACTACTGAGCGCCTTCAAAAGCTTCTCCCAACACCCCTTTCTGGGAATGGGCCCTTCTTATATGCCTGAGAGGGGCCAAGACATCCTAGACCTTGTTGTACAATGAAAGGTTGCTGCCGCTTGAGGTCACATCTCTAAGCAGACCTAAAAATAAGAGTCCATGTAACTTCTGGGCTACTGCCTTACCTGTATCCTTGCTCCCCTACCCACTCCCTGGAACCCCACCTTCAGGGTGACTCTTGACCCTGCACTTCCTGGGGAATTAATCACTCACATATCCCTGGTCCACACTGTCCATTTTGCAGCCTCCCCTCCTCCTCCTCCCTGGAGCTATGTGTCTTACCCTTTCCTTCCCCAGCCCTGTACAATGAGCCTCTCCCTCTTCTTTCCTGGCCCTATCTTGGCAAAATATTCAGAATAAGGAACATCTCTGTAAAAATATAACTATCTTGGTTTGCAGTTAATGACTATCACTGAAAATCAGACAGATGAGGGGGCTGAGGAGGGGCAGGAGATTAGCCAGAGCAACTTTGAACAGAAGTAAGCACAGAGCTTGTGTGGAAGAGGAGGGGACAAATGAGACAGCCACCTTCAAGGGACTGACCTTGGCACCAAGCATGACTCTATTGCTGCACATGGATGTCCTCATGGACACTAAAGCTCAGCCCTGCTTTCCTCCAGATGTGTTCTGGCCAGGGGTGAAGAACCTGGCTGTGGGGCCAACAGCACAGTGGGACCATGGCCTGCCCCACCTTGCTGCTCACAGATGCACAGGGTCTGCAGGAGTAGATGAGCAAGAGACAAAAGCTGAAGTACCCCTGTTCTGCATGCTCAGCTTCGCTTGCTGCTTCCTATAACAACATAAATGCCTGAAATTATGTCAGAGTGAGTGCCACTGTGAGTTTTGCTGTACAAAATCCTCCCTGTGACAGCTAGCTACACACATCCAAACAGACATGAGATTGCTAACCCATCATGTTTATAAATAAACTCCTCACCAAACACTGTGGCTATGACATCACCATCTTCAGTTTCCTTAGGCTCTGCTGTGCCCACTCTCATTTCTGCTCCTCATCGCAGGGTCTCCGTTCACGCTCACCTGACACCTTCCTTTGCCTCCCCAGACGCTGCTCAGTGGGCACAACAGCAGTGCTCTTAAAAGCACGTTGTCTCCAGCTAAGTCAGCCCATGCTCCCTCATCGGTGATGGGGTTTCTGTGTCCCTCTCCAAAGCCACATTTCTGCTGGGGGGCTGGAGAAGACTTGCACCTGGCAGGACAGACACCAAAGCCAGGGACAGCCAAAGCAAAGGAGGGCATAAGCTGAGGACATTGCTTACAAGGGTGATTTCCCCCCTGCACAGTGCTTGCACTCAAACTGTGCCACTATATACTCTGAGCACCCCTCCTTTGTAACTATATATTAAAAGGACATGGTCAAGTATAAGATTTTACTACCGACAAATACATTTTCCACTAAGAGCTAAATAAACAAAAGAGCCACCTCTGTTCTTCTGAGCTTTAGGGGGTTTAGGGAGGAAAGTCAGTAGCAATTGGCATTTTAAATCCTTGTCCTGCTGTCTAAGGAGGGGTGTCTCACCCCATCAATGCCCACATCCCATCCCTGCTCCAGCTAAGGAGATGGAAAACTGCAATTCCTGCTGTTGTGATACCTCCTTAGCGGTACTTCTGGTCATACATGACTCAGTCGGCTTCACCCACTTGCTCAGAAGCAGAGCAGACCCTGCTGTGGTTTGGATAAGCTATCCCACCAGGCTGGGCTGCTGAACATGGCTTGATGCTTTTTATCGTAACTGGTGCTTTCTTGGACTTACTTACTGCTAGTTCCCTTGCACAGTGGAGATCCTAATTCCTCCCTTCAAAGGCACTTTCCTACTTAGTTTTACACTGTTTACATTAAAAGGACAAGGAGTCCTCATTTTTTTCCAGCATGGGTAAATCCTTACATCAGCCTTGGGTGTGCACTTCCTCTCCACTGCTGCAGTTCTTCAGGATGTTAAGAGGTGCAACAAGATGACTAATGTGAAATAAACTCAGGTTCCAGTTCTGGGCTGCAGCTCTTCTGGTTCGTAGCTGTGCTGTTTTTCCATTGTGAGTACAGGCAATGCTGTTTACTCTCAATTTCTTTCCCCTTGGGCATCCTTCCATGGTGCCAACAGAACAGAGAAATGAGGTGGTGCCACGCCTTGCAGTGCTTTTCCAAGGGGTGAATGTTATCCAGGGATGCCCCCAGCTGCACGCCGCACTTTAGACTGCTCCACCTCTCTTCCTCATGGCTGCAGCTTGTCTGAAGCAGCCCAAAATCACCACTTCATCTCTGATCTCTTGGTACCATTTCCTTCAGGAGACCCACCACATACCTTCACAGGACAAAAGGCACAAACTGAAACACAGGAGTTTCTGAACATCAGGAAATACTTCTTCACTGTGAGGATGACCCAGCACTGGCACAAATTGCCCAGGGAGGCTGTGGAATCTCTGTCCCTGGGGATATTCAAAAGCCATCTGGACAGCTGACTGCAGGTGGCCCTGCTTGAGCAAAGAGGTTGGACTAGATGCCCTCCAGACATCCCTTCCAACCCCAAGAATGCAGTGACCTGTGAAGAGCAGTCTGAGGCTGAACTTTCACAGCTCTGCTGGATGGGAAAGGCCCTGGACTGGGGAGAAACACTGCTTTTACCCCAAAACCTTCCCCACATACCCAGTAATTTCCAGCCTTATGGTTGAGCCCTGGCCACAGCTCCTTCCGCTCTACAAGCATCACCTCTCCTTTTCTCCTGAGTGATTGACTGAAGTAAGCTGAGCTGTGAATACCCTGCCTGGATACTTAACCTGAAGGTCTGGGCTTCTATTCAGTGCCAAACACAGACTTGCACAGTGGACAGCTTAGTTTTTGCCCCAGCTCAGGTCAGGTCCTCCTTCTTCCTTCAGCAGGGGATGACATCCCAGCACCACTGCAGCCAGGCAGGTCCCTCCAGCCAGATTTCCACCTGCTATCTCTGCACTTTATGGCATTCACAATGGTCTGTCACTCTGTATTTTATCTGCCCGAGCGCTGTCGCCAGGGAGCTCAAATATACTTCATAAAAGCCTCAAGATGTACCTTTGGAGCAAAATAACAGCGGGGTAATGGACAGATGTAATGCAGCGTGAAGAAAACCTTGAGGAGAAAGAGGGTTTTCAAAGCTGGGCAACGGGGAAATTCTGCCAAGAAGTTAAATATTGCACAATTTAATGGTGTTGAAGAGCATCATTAACCCCGAGCACTTAAGAATTGAAACATGGACCTGAAGGGGGAAAAAACCCAAAGGGAAGTGATTTAGGATCAAAATTATCATAATTTTTCTTCCTTTTGAGACATCTTTCAAATTTCCTCTGCAGTTCCTGAAGGGATGTTTAAAATTTTGAAGCAATGAAAAGCAATGGAAGTCAGCATGGGGTCTTGGGTGTGCTGCTAGCCATGGGTGTGAGGCACTGTTGTGGTTCCTGGCCTCGCAGCACATACAGATGAGCAGGAACGAGCTGTGTCTCTATAGAGATGTGCTGGATTTGGGCCCTTCTCTCATCAAAACCATCACCCCTGCTGAGCCGGGGCAGTCCACAGGCAGCATCCCCACAGGAACAGCTCAGCCCCTGCTAAGGCCAGGTGGGGGGCTCACTCACAGGCAAAGCTCTGGACAGGACTGCCAGGAGGTGCCAGCTCATTTGGCAATGGCCACATAGCACAGCAAGAGGTGATTTAAGCAGTAATGGATTTTTTTTTTAGCTTGCTATCACTGATTTTATAACTGTCTCCTTTTGTCTCATGCATTACCCTGACCTGGGGCTTGGTAGGCAGCAAGTCTCAACCAGCCTCTTCCCTGCAGCCTGGGCTCTTCTTTAAGCACACAGAGCAGAAGCAAATGCGGAGAGCAAGGGCTGGTTTAGGGCCATTCAGGACACCCACAAGATGTGGGACCCAGCACTGCTGCCTCCCAAAAACCCTTGGCAAGTGCTGGCTGACAGGCTCAGAGCATTTCAAGCGAGAAGGACCAGAGACTGTGGAGAGTCAACCTGCAGAGCTGACCACTGTGTGATCACTTTTCCTTTACTTATTCTTAATTTACAAAGGTCATGCAGTTATTTAAGGAAAAAAAAAAATCTTTTCACAACAAGATTAGAAGCATCATCAAACCAAGAACCGGCAACAACCCCTGTGCCACTGGCACAGCTGCCTGGCAGAGCCAGTGCTAATCCCTGCACTCCTGTACCCTGATTCCAGGTACCTGTCATCCTCTGAGCAGGGCTGAGCATTGTCCCCAGAGCAGTCCCTGTGGACAGCAGCTGCTCCAGCAAACATGTCTCTCCAGGCAGGGGACTGGGCACAGCCAATGCCTAGAGCAGGCAGGTTGGCTGAATCCAAACTCCTGGGCAGTGGCAGCAGGACTGCACCCTCTTTGCTCCAAACCACCAAGCTCAGAAGCTGGGGGTGCAGATTCAACAGGCTGGCAGGGCCAGTGCTGCCCAGCTGGGGATCCATCCAGCTCTCCTCACCCACAGGGCACTGAGGAACCATGGGACTTGATTTCCCTGGTGCTGGGAACCACAGGATTCTTATCACCTGCCTTTCCCCATGTCACTTCCCCCCTCTCCAAATTTCATTCTAATTTACACCATCTTTTCCAGCCTGGTGGCAGCAGCCATCCACCCAGCATGCTCCATCATTCCTCACTGCCATCAATCCCTGAGATCAGGGCTGTCCCCACCTCCAGGTATCAAATCCCCAAACACATTTCTCCACTGTGTTTCCACTCATTAGAGCTGCTGCCAGGCTCAGCCACGCACCTTTCCTCTGCCTGGTGTGTGCTTCCCAAACTGTGGTGGCAGTGACCGACCTGCAGGCCAGTGCCGGGCTCAGGATGCTCCTTGAGATGACCAACACTGCAACAGGGGCATACAAGTTCAACATTGTTGACACTGGTCACCAGCTGGTATTTGCACGCGCACCTGCAGCTTGCGGGATGGCCACGCTGGACATGGCAAAATAAGTAACACTTGAGGCAGCGGGCACACCGGCCATCCCACGACCTGTGTGTGCAGGCAAACAGCTCAGTGGGGCGGTGGAGCACTGCCCTAAGCAAACAAGAAACTGTGAGATGTGCCAAAAACCCTGCAATCACCCCAGCCACAGCAGCTACTGAAAAGCCAAGGAGAAAAAAAAAAAAGCCAAATATCCCTTCTACAGCATTGTGAACTATGCAAAGGTACCCAGTGAAGAAGGTAGGGTAGTCCAAGGACAAACAGCAAAACAAGAACTCATATATTGGACCAATTCATCTAGTTGAGGTGTTGTCTAAATATTGTCTAATATTTAATAACTTAATCATAAGTCAAATGATCTTAAGTACAAACAAACCAAATAGAGGAGCATCTAAGTTCCACGCTCTTAGAAAAAGGTTTTGCAATTAATAGACAAAGCTCCATCATGAAGCTGGAGACTAATGCGAATTCAGCTTTCCTATAAGAAAAGTCAGATCTTAAAAGCCTAACTAAATGTTTGCAATAGTAGTCCCGAGTCACACCACAAGGAAGAGGCACAGATCTCCATGGAAGTCTGCCTGCCTTGAGAGTTCAAAGCTGCATCTCTGGGGGCTCACCTTCATGTCCTTTAAAGTCACTTTTATAGAAAAGGGCTGACAGTGTCTCAGGAGGAAGGAGGGCTAAAGGCTGAGGAAAATGATGATGTCACACACCCAGGGGAGAGGAAGTTGCAGCCGTTTCACAGCCGGCCCTGCAGCCCATCCAGCCTCATGCTGAGGTTTGCTGTGAGGAGGCCACCATGCCACACACCAACTTTATGAGGGTAACACCCTGCTCAGTCTTTCAGTGACACCAAGTCAGGTGGAGATGACACAGGGCATCCCCCAGCACTTGTGCAGCACCCAAGGCACACCATGACTCGCCAGGTGACACGCTGCAGCATATTCCTACATGTGGGACACAGAACTACAGCACAGCCTGTAGAAAAACTAGAAATAAATAAGAAAATAAATAAAGTTTTACCTGCCTTTTCCTACCCCAGAAATCTTCTGCCACCCACACTGCTCCCCACCCAGCCCTGGGCATGTCGATGCAAACCCAGAGTTGGGAAGGTGCCGGCACAGAATCTGCCCCAGGACAGCACCCGCTGCAGGGGCTGGGGAGCCAGCTGCAGCCAAAGCTTGTTGAGACATTTTCTGACAGTGAAAAAGAGGAGGTGCACACCCCTCAAGACACCATGGCATTAGGGTTATCCTGGAGATAGTAGCACGAGTTTTGTTTTCAGCTTGGGAAAGTCAGTAACCGCAGCTTCACCAGTGGTCCCCGTGCCGCCCAGCAAGTGCCCATTACAACCAGCTCCTCCTGGAAGGACATCCACTACTCTCTGTAGTGATTGTGGGCTGGAAGTTACACGAAGCACCATGGACTGGCAGCCAGGGACAGCTGCCAGCACCACTACGAGCCCACAGCTCACCTTCCACATCTACAGAGATAGCAGAACCCATCCACTGCTGCACAGGGCCCAGAAGGTGGCAATGCCCCTCCAGCAGAGGCCACCAGGCATCACCGACCCAGTTGCACACCTGGGCTGGATGTTTTGCTCTCCTGCCAAAGGGTCCTATGGAAACAAAATACTGCACAGATTCCTCACATGCAAAATGAATTGAAATGAATGTGTTGAAATAAAGCAGGGAGTGAGAATAGGAGTGACCATTTCTTATGCAGGAACAGCAGCAAGGCTGGCACTGGGATTATTTTTTTTTTTTGAAAAAACCCAAGGAAATGATAACTGGGGTTTTACAGATTCCCTGTCAAAGGAAAAACAAAGGGATAAGAGCAGATGCATTTGTTATATAAAAGACTCATCATTAGAAATGAACATAAAAAATTTAATAGCTTGGTTTAAAATACATTTTCAATTAAAAAACAGCAGGCCAAACAAAAAAATCAGTTTCATAAAACATACATGACATTGCTGCTACTGTTATAAGACCCGTGTCCCAGAGTATCTTATAGTGGAAAACAATCGTCAGATTTAGTTCACATACTTCATTAAGCAGTAAAAAGAAATAACATTCATATCAATCTTACCTCTATGGAGACTCTAAATCTATTTCCCTGACCCTAGACCAAGTTTCTGTAATAAAACTTCCATTTTCAATAAAAATGTGTAAATATATATATGTATTCTATATATCAAGTTTTTAAAAAAATTCCCTTGCCATAGTAACATTATTCCCATGACTGATGAAGGGAAGCCCAAGTGGCGGGTTGGCGAGTCCCGTGGCTGCTCTGCAGGCGGTGGATTCCTGTATGGGGTGGCATGTGTTGGCCAAGTCTCTGCATGTTGTGCTGCACATCAGCTTCTCTCCTTCAGCTTTGAGCCCATGGGTTCTGTCCACATACTCACTCTCATGCGGAGTTTGCCCAACTCCAGCCACAGAGCAAAGAGGGAAGCACGTGGTGCCCAGAGTATCGTCAGCCCTCTGGTGGGCCCATCAACAAGAGGAGAAGGAAGGAGGGGAGAATGGAGTGGTCCATGAACCAGCTCAGGATTAATACAAATCCCAAAATACTGTATTTCTTATAAATCATGAAAAGATAAGGTGGGGAGGGACTTGAAGTGATCACCTGGTTTCAGCACCAAGGGACAATCAATTACACCTGTGACAGTCCAGAGATATCTTTGCCCAGCCTGGCTCTGAAGACCTCCAATGCCAGACCACCACCTTCCTGAGCAACCTGCTCTTCTCACTAGAGGAAACTGCCTCAACACCTGACCTGAATTTCTGCAATTTACACCCACTACTTGTGCTTGCAATGGGTGTGGAGAACACTTCCATAGGTTGGGAGGCTGCTCCCATCAACCTTCCCTTCTGAAGATGACCCTTCACTAGCCAAATCATCTAGCCCCTCTGCTTCAGAAGCCATGAGCTCTGGCTGAAGGACTGGATGGTCTGGCCTCTCTGAGACATCCACTAGGACCAGGCTCTGCTGGCAGGGCACCAATCTCCAGCAGAGGCCTCAGCAATGCAAGAGGTGGATCTCAGATTTCCTGCAGGCCATGCTGCTGTTGATCAACTTAATGTGGTATTTGCCTCCTTCTTCCAAACAGAACCACAAAAGAGCTGAACGATTTAAGTTATGATTCATTAACTATCAAGTAGAATCCTTAATTATTAAACAGATTCATATCCTACTTTTCTGGACTATTTCTCCAGGCTTTACAGGTTGGCCTTCATGTCCTAAGTGAGGCATGTGCAGCTTTGTGCCATCTAAAAACATTATAAACCTTTTTTCATTATCCAGATCCCTAATAAAATCTCTGACACTGGACATGGCACTCACATTCATCTGCTCACCATGTAATGCAGGGTTTTGCCTTAGAGCCAAGTGCTGCTGTTTAAATGCTCCTCCCTCACTTGCTACTAACCAGAGGGTGCCTTTCCTTCATAAGCACATGCACACAACGAGTAAATAGTGCAGAGCAGTAAATTTTGGAGGTGTTTGGCACTCCCAGCTGGTTCTAGGCTCAAGATGCCTGCTGCTCGTGTGGTCTCTCCAGCTCTGCAGTGGGTCCATGTGATGCACAGACACCAAGAATGTGTAACCTGCTTGCAGGCCCTACTCCCTGCCAACGCTTGGCCCGTTGAGCCATGATGCCACCTTCCTCTCTCAAAAACCTTGCCTGTGCATTTCCAGTTGTTGACATCCTATGACTTTGCAAGCTGGCACCAGCCCCTGGGTTCATCCAGCCTGAGCTGCTGGTGTGGGCAGCATCCAGCTGAGCCTTAAGTACACTGCTACAAAGAAAAAATCCACCTTCCTGACCCCTAGAAGTGAGACTTCAAGGGAACTGCATCTGCTCAGCTCCTCCTGGGATCCAACTCTCATACTTGGCCCAAATTACCTCCCAGGGCAGCAGTACCCAGCTGTTTCAAAGTGGCAGTTCTTAAGAGAAGCCAGGACTGCCATCCTGGCTGTGCAGGAGGGTTTAGGAGAGAGCCACTACCATTTTCCTCCCACACAGGAAGATCCATGTTGAACAAGCAGGTCCCTTGTGCCTCCTATGAACGTATAAACGTGTGCTCACCTTTGGTGCATGTTAAGGGTTTGTCCATTTTTAAATATCTATGTTAAATATGTTTTCTCTGTATATGGCATCCTTTTAGATGGGCTTCGTTGCATATATTCACGGTATATACAGAACACCATATTTTATATATATATTATATATCACTTGTATGTACACATTTACAAACCTTCAAAAATATATTGCACTTATATACAATATAGCTTCATCTGATGAGAGTTCACACAGTTACTAAGGCGAGTTCTTCATAAGCAAGGCAGTTTTATGTTCCCCGCAAGTGACACAAATGATTTCAACAGTCTGCCCTGGTCACAAGTAAACATAATAAAGACTTTTGTCCAACCTGCATGCAACTCCAATTAGTAGTTGTGCAGCTCTACCTAGCAGAAAACAGTCCAGTAAAATGGTATTAGCTGATAATGGGCTCAAACATGGTTACGGAATAGATAAATAAGATATCACCAGTCTAAAAGGCCACCTTCCAGGAGTGTTACCCTCCTGTATTTACTAGTGTTTTATACACCAGTATAAATATATACATGCTCTCCATTTAATTGCAGATCTTTGCTCGCTCATTTCAAGTGCAAATAAGGTCATGAGCAAGAACAGAAACACAAATGTATTAAGCAAAACCACTGCTCTGCTCCCCAGAACAAGTCAACACATGGCTTTCTTCTGGAGAAGATCATTAGTGTTTTGCCCAATGTACTGAATTATGGGAAAATGTTCACTTGAGACCTTTGTTTAGAATCCACAGAGGATCTGTGATCTTAGATCTCAGTCAGAGTGAGCTTATAAGATCCTCCAACTTCTTCAATCTGCAACTGGAAGGTATCTTCATTAGAATAGTGTTTCACAATGTTATCATCCATGTTGACCAAAATTCTGGAAAAATAAAACAGATCAGATATATTACAGTTCTAAATGCCAAAGACAGTAAAGGCACCCTCAAACCTCAGAAAGCCTGGACTATCCAGGGGTAACAGTGGATCCCTGCTCACCTCTCTCTGACTCATTGCTTCCTACAGCAGATCTGGCTGTCTTTACCCAAACCTGCCATCAAGGCTTGCAACCACACTTTTAGGGTCTGAATAGAAGGACCAGAAAGGGAGAGGGATCTTGGCAGAAATCCTTCTGAAGCTGCAGACACTTGGGGCTCTTAATGGGTTTGCTTGACAGTTTATAAACTATCAGCACAAAACCCTACAGAGTTTGCAGGGAAGAAACCACCAATACTTGGCCACTTCTTCCACTTGCTAGAAAGGTTGATACCTGTGTGTTTGTGGGCACACATGCATACAAAGCTGTGCTTAGCAGTGATTTAGGTACCATAAACTCTAAGCTTTTGCAGCTATTCTGGTGGGGTAATTCTGCTATAAAAGCACTACCCTCGAAAGATATAATTTTCTGGCCAGAAGGTCTTTGGTGAAGGGGCTGAAACATCAATGTGACTTTAGAGAAAACCCCCAAAAATTACTGAGAAATTAAAAGGAAAAGCAAAAGTGAACTCAATTATTTATGCTACAAAATAAAAACATGGTGGAGCGTGGCCTCTGTGAGAAACAGACACTTCACAATAAAGTTCTCTTTAATTTAGCTCACAAAAAGACAACCAGGTGTAGTAATTGTAGTCAACTGCAGATACAGTGAGCACAGTCAACCACTGGAACAATTTAACATAGGTTGAAGGAGGTTCTTCATCACTATGAGTCTTTAAACAAACTGAACTCTTTTTCCTCTGACATAATCAACTTCAGTTCAGGTAACAATTAGCTCAGAGAGGTTCCATGACTTGTATTTACCCAGGAAATTAAACTACATATTTCTATAGGACCCTTCCTATAGTATTCCAGTCTTCAGCTCTATGAATGATGTTGGAACGCGTGTATGTTGTGTACACACACACATAACTGCATATGGTTTTCATATATGTGCAGTGTATGAGGAATTACAAAGCAGACCTTCCTACACGTTTGAAAAAAGGTGTTCATATTCTTAGGCAGTTTTTGCATAGGTACATACTCACCCTTTTTTACACTTTTTGAAGATTTTTCCTATTTTATCAAAAGGAACGTCATACTTGTCAGATATCTAGAATGAAAGACAGCGATCATTGGTAAGGCAAGGAGACTGCTGGCACCATCCTCCCCTTCCTATTTTACAGGAAGGAACAAAAAAAAAAAAGCCTGCAAATGAAGACAACTGCTCTGCTCTATAAAGAGCAACACTCTGGCCAGTCTTCGCAAGAGAAGATTAGGGAAAGGTAAATCCTGACCTATAACATAAGCCTACAGATCAGAAACCCTCCTCTGCAGTTTGCCAAATTCTGTGAAAAAAATTTAATTATGTTTGAGACCTGGCCGCTGACTTCTCATACAGCAACCTCCTGCCCCTATACCCAAAAGCATTAAAAACCCATTCCACACCCCTGACTCTCATTCTCTCTTGACTGTCTGTTTTCTTAGCATACTGAAACACATTTTTAAATTCAGTGCCAGAGGGATCAAGTGAAAACTAGCCATGACAGTGGGTGGTGCAGGAAGAAAATAGCAACAGAGTGAAGCTCTCTGCTGTTAAGGGCACAAGGTGATCAGAAACATTCCCCCTACCCAGCAAGGTGATGTCAATGTGTGTGTGTGAAACCACAGCCACTGACCACGGCATCTCACTGCGCTCCAGGAAGTCAGGAGGTCAGTAACCTAAGCCTGGTTTACTTTGGCAAATTGCTCTGTCACACCAACAGCAAGTACCAAACCAATATGCTGTTTCAGCACGCAGAAAAAGCACATGGAGTTTCCCCCAAGCTACAGCTGTGAGCTCTTAGTTCCTTGCTTTAAGAAATCCAAGAGTAACAACAAAGGTGCAGCTTCATTTCAGGACCACGGAGAAAGGGAGGATTCCACAGCCTTCAATCCCTCTCTCCATTAGCCCCCCACCTCCAGCTGTCTGTGCTGGCAAAGCCTCAAAGCCAGGAAGAGATAAAGATTCTGGTTACAGAACCACCTCTGGGTCCCAAAGTTAATGGCAAGACCTGTCTGTACAGCCCCAAGCTCCTGTGCTCTGAGCATCAACAAGGCATTAGTCACAGAAACAGACAGACAGAAACGTCAGTTTTGAGCTCCTGCCAAACATTACACCATTCCTTGGACTTAAACTCTGTATTTCCCTTGCACTGCAGCAGCAGGGGTAGTGGAAGGCTGTTTTGGAAGTCAAGTACCAGAGAGCAATTTCACACAGGTGCACAGATATATAAAAGTCTTCAAGCACACACAGAAGCTGGGACTTGGAGCTCTGCATAACTGCTTATGAAACGAGAGGGGAGGCCCCCAAACGAGGCTTTGAAAGACTGAAACAAACCCAAACCACTGAACACATTCTGGGAATCACTCAATCTTCTGACTAAAATACCCTCTCTGACAAGAGGAACATCCAGTCATCAAGTTTGATACAACCAGATTTTCAGAAAGGCTTCTTACACTCAGACTCCACAGATGTGGGAGAAGGTGCTTAAAAGAGAAGCTTCCTGAAGTCCCTTAATAATGAATTAAAGCATTATTTAAATTAATTTCCATGTTATTGAAAGGAAATCAGCCTTATGCTTCTTATCCAGAAGGGCAGAAATATGTGGACACAAGCTGTGATTGAGAGTCTGACTCCTGTGACTGTCCAGTGTGTCAGCACTGGGTAGCCAGGGCTACACTCGCTCTTTCTCAAGCGGGAGGCAAGGACTATAAAACAACCTCGTCACTTACCGCTTCCATTAGGCCTTTCAGAGATGGTGTCTTTAACATTAGTGCATCAAAGACTTCCTCTGACTCTTTTCGCACATACAGCAACACTGAAAAGCAATTTGGAGAGAGGAATTAACTGTGTAATTGGTCCTCAAAAAGATCTGTATCCCATAGTGGTTAAGCACACAGTGACACTCCGAGGATCTTACGAAGAGATGGACATACATATGTTCAATACGCATTGCCGACTGCATCACAGACATGCACAGCTAGATTAACTCAAAACGTACTTTTTTTGCACATAAAGCTATTGCATGCTCAAGCATCTTTATTGTCAAAATACTTTAATATTTTCTCTTTTTGATATTTTCTCTATTATTTGAAAAAAGGTCATACTTGAAACACAGAAAGGAGGAAGACAAAACGCAAACCTTTGAGACTCTTGGGTTCCTCTATGTCTCACAGGTTATCTGCCATAAGACTTTGCACAGTCAAATGATCTGACAGATGCTACCACACCAGGTGAAGCCCATCCTGGACATCTTCTAATTTTTAAATAATTTATTTGTACAGTCCTCTGCTCCTCCTAGCTGTCTCATCTCTCTTCCAATCCCTTGCTGTGTTTCAGTAATGCTCATACCACCACAGCTGACAGACAATACAGGCTTGGTCTCCTGCTAGGAGGGCAATGAAGGAGTAAGAAGCCCAATTAGGTGAGCATCCCTAGCGTTCTCAAGCTAGCACAGAGTCATTATATGTAACATCAGCCTCATTAAAAACTGCATTAAGGTTGAGGAATAAGCCAGGAAAGCAAGAAAGCTTGGCCTTTAACAGCTTTGCTGTCTTTAATCCATCTTCTAATGACTAGGTACTGCAGCCTGAATTCTTTGCAGGGGTTTATCAGCCACAGTTTTGACACACCTGCAACACGGAAAAACTACTGGCATTTCTAATTGAACAAGGTCAACTCAGGACAGCACAGCACCCGGATGCATTTCCTCTGCTAAAGGCAGGTTTAAAAAAGAAAGACTGTGGATCTAAAAAAAGGAAGACAGCACACATGCTCTCAGTTACAGCACAGGTCAGATGACACCCAGTCAAAGGAGAAAGAATCCCATGGGTCTTGTCTTATGGCATACAGAAACATGAAAAAACAAGAAGTCTAATTTCCTTTTATAAAATCCATCCTTCCTTACTAGTATATCCAGACTACAGAAGTGCAGCCCCATTATGGTCAGACTTGCTAGACTAAACCTTTGCTGCAATACAAGTTTAATATTTCAAACTTTGTTGTGGTCCTTCCACACATGACTGTCATCAGGCAAATACACCATGTCCACCACCCCAAAGAGACCTCTTATCTCCTTCCACGACACCACAGCAACATCCAGTCCCACATGAAATTGCAATGACTGAAACACAGCTAAAATTAGCAGAATATTCTCTTAGCCCATTTTCTGGCACCATGAAAGATGCAAAAATCTTATACCTAGAACCAGTTCTTGAGTATTGCCTAAAGTTCTGGAGCAGATTTCCAGATTTTGTAGCGGCTTACATGATAAATTCTCTTCCCCAATCCACTAGGGAGACTGGTAAGCTGCTCACCTCCTCTTGACTTTCTTTCCTTACAGGTTCAGAGCCAATTAGTTTCTGAGTTGGCAGAATACCCCAAACATTCTGACACTAAAAGATTTGCAGAGCTGAACTACATCCTGACACACAAACTCTGTCACTACTCAAAGCCAGAGAAATCAGGGTGAAGAATACACCAAAATAAATTAAAACACTCTTTAACCTCAGATGCATCTATCATGATGGACAAATACGCCAACCATTCAGTCACTGAAAGAAGAAAATACCTCTCTTTGGCTCTTCTATTCTGGTCATTTTATTTGGAGTAGCGATGAAGTCCTCTTCACCAATATAAGCTCCTCTCTTCAGGTTGGAGCTGTCATTGACAGGGCAAAAAGTTAGCAGTTGTACAGGGACTTACTCCTCTGTCTGAGAGCAAGACATCAGTAGGTTGAAGAAGGGCAGCTCTTACCTTTCACCCTCCAGTTCTTCTGAAGCAACAGGAAGGACCTTTCAAAACAAAGGAGAAATTTTGTGAAAATTTTATCCAGAACTAGAATTCATTTCTTCTTATAATCTTTCAACCCTGTATCAAATGACACTTTCAATCAATCTTCCAAAAGCCAGTAAGCATATTCTTTACCTTTTTTCATAAAAAGGATTAAAGGATCTCAAATGAGAGGGACAGGAACAAAGAATAGCTAACCAGCTTTCTACCTGGACTGGCATGGAGTCTGACAGACCTCAGCACTAGGGCCTTTGTAGGAAAACATGCAGATGTTTATTCTCCATCCCTGCTAGGAGTCTAGACAATGCTCTTAAAAAAGTATAGTTTAGATTATGTTAGAGCACACCAGAACTCCCGGCTCAGGAAAGTCCAAGATTTTGAAACCTGGTTGCACACTAATTTTTTCCCTTCCGGCTTCCTGTAAGTTGGAACTTTCCAGGAACACTGAGGCAGGGCACTCTGGCAGTGGATCACAGAGCTGGCACGTGTGCCAGTTCCACAGGATGGATTCTCACCCTGCAGCAGGCGGGTGAAGGAGCCTGCGCTGTACAACAGCACACCAGGATCCCAACGGGCATTACAAGGGAAAACCAGCCTGCAGTTCAATCAGTGGAGATGCTATGTAAAATCCTTTCAGATTCACAGAAACTGGACTTCATAGGAAACCAATTTGATGGGAAAACATCCCCAGTTAACTCTTGCCAATGCAGCTTGGAGCAACGACCCTTGCTTACATGAGACTCAGCCTGTATTTGATTACACCATTGATGCAGACAGTCTGACATTTCATGTGCACACACAGCATCTCAGAGCCTCTTCATGCCCACACCCATGAACTTTACTTACATGAGCTCCACGCTGGAGGTTTGCAAAGTGAACGTCAGGAATGAAAAGGACAGGCTGAGTGTCCAGATCCATGAAGGGCTTGAAGATGGTGATGTCTGTACGTTTGTGTGAGGGAAGCATGGGCACTTTGACATCAGAAACTGCAGAGACAAAGATCAGAAGAAAGGATAGTCAAGGCCCTAATAGGGCTGTGGCTTTCCTCCATCATTTAAAAGGCAGATATGCTACTGAACAAGGGTACTCTGTAGTCAGGGTCAAAGCAAAAAGCTTCTGTAGTGAGGGAGTTTGAACTTGGATTGTCTACCTCTCAACTGAGGGACTGGGCCCTAAAGAAACAGCTTGCTTCACAGAGTAGTAAAAGTTTTCTCTCTCTCTCCACTTGAGCCACTTGACTTTGTTCAGATATTAAGCGGGATGGAGAATAACCTGCCCAGTCACCCCAACAGAGGAACCTAGGTCTTCCATATACCAAGCAAACCATGCAAACAGAGGGCAAAAACTAGTCCATGCCCCATCTTTTCCCTGTCCATTCCCTCAAAAGCTTGCTGGTGTTCCCATACCAGGAACGCAGAAAGAAGACAAGGGGACAACTTGCAACTCATGTGGTCCCAGTTGGGAACCTCTCAAAGACACAGCACCACAGGATAACTACCTACTACAGATGCAGTAGAAATTGTGTGGTTTCCAAGTTGCTACACTGAGAGTTACGTTTTGATTCCACACTTTAAAGTTTCACATTTTGGTTCATCTCATTGTTCATTCTGGTCACCTCAAGCTGTCAGATCCTAGTCCACCTCCTCCAAGAACCAGCACTGTCTCCCACGGAGCACTTTAGCTCTCACAATGCACCAGCTGACGTGACACAAGCCACCAAGAGGGCAGACTTCAACCATAGAGACCCACTTGGGAAACAGTGAGACAGGAGGTGCCTTGAACTGCACTTCAGACACGTTTATGTCAAACTACCACAGCTGATGACTTCATTTTACCCAGTGGAAACATATCAATTTGGGGTCAAACCAACTGCAAACAAAAAAAGTGTTTTGCAAAAAAACCCACTTCATTTCTCATGTCCTCAGTAGAAAATACACATTTTTCTCCTTGCAAAACTGAGTTTCTTAAAGAAACTTGAGCAATCCCTGCAAAAATAAATTTGACCAAAAGCCACCAACTATTTCTATGCTATTGATGAGTTCATGCACACGTGGCATTTGTGATCCTGCAGGTGGGTCTAACGGCTTATGGCTTAAAGGAATCAAAAATTTACAACACAAGAACTAAAGAGCAAAGGATTGTACTTTCCAGGAAAATAAGGGTCATGTCAGGCTAAGCCCAAGCCTAAAAAATTAATAATGGAAAACAGCTTTTGTAAAATCATAAGATCCTGGAAAGGCATATTGAAACTGTCCTCCCTTTCCAGCCATTATGCAAAGGGCTGTGTGCAGTAATCTTTTGGGAGCCTCTGGGGCTACTTCATTTGTGAAATGCTAACAGTGTGCTAAACCTACCTCTCAGCATGTACTTCGGGGAAAAAACAAAACCCCAGCCCTTTCCACAACTGCCCTTGAGCAAATAGGTTCCCTTACAGCATTATCTTCTTCTGAAGCTGCTCCAGCAACCTGTACCTGCTGCGTCAGGAAAATCCTGCCCGACAAGCTGTGAGGCGCCTGCTTGTTGAACCAGTCGGGCTGTTAATAGCACACAGCGCAGAGCAAGTGAGAGCACGCACCTGCCCCGTGCAAACAAAGAACAGGGAGATACATTTTCCTCTAAGCAGCTCTGCTAGTGAATAGTCATCCAAGTACAGGATCTGTCATCTGCAGCAGCTAAAGGAAGATGCTCAGCAGAAAGAAACTCCTCAGCCCTTACATACTACAATGCTGAGGTCTCCACATCCTTCACACCGCAGAAACTTTGAAATTATTTACTAAGGACCACTTTGCTGTAGAAGAGTGAGCATAGGGCTGGGAGACTGAAGGCTCAGCTCCAAGGCTGCCGCTGCCTTGCTGAGGAGTTGTAAAACATTTTCAGTGTAAGTTAAAGCCTAAGTTTAGGATCAAGTTGGAAACACTTGGAACAGATACAGTTCTCGCTGCCACCTGGACCTGCTGGGGCTCCAGCAGTGCCCAAGAATCCCACCCACACCCTCTCACTTCAATTGCTACAACCCATACCTGATTGAATACACAGCAGGACCCTGTCTAGGACAGAAAGAACTACGCAGAACAAAGCCCTAAGTGACCCAGTGTGTTGCAGAACATGACGACTCCATCCGCAACTGCTTAAAATAAGCACTATTCCATGTGGGAAAAATTGACTTTAGAGTTCTACTGCACAAGATATTTGTAGCCAAAATCAAAACTGGTATTTAAAACACTGATGGAATAATTTCTACTTACAGGCATTCAACTGAGAGCTGGGGTCAGTGCACTTGCCTTTTCTTTTGCTTTGCTTTCGCTCTTCATCCCTGATCTTCCTCTCTGCTCCCTGTCAGACAAGAGATTAAGGAAAAGGGGGAAGAGAGAAAGGAGAGAAAGAGAGGGAGGGAGAGAGACACTTTTAATTTTTTTTGTTTTCAGCTGCAGAGGCAGGAACACCAATTATCCCAGAGCTGTGTTTGTGGAGGTCAGCTCCACAGTATCTGAGCTCTAGGTTTGTCAGTGAGTGCCAACTCTGAGATCTGCTTACTTTTGAGTCCTAGCATCTAATGAAATCCAACAACCATACTCAAGATGCAAACACTTGCTTTTCTTTTAAGTCAGGTGGGGATATGATGACAAAAGATACCCACATCTATAACAATTGTATAAAGTGTGAGATAAAAATATAGGTTAAATGTTTAAGACAATAAAAAATTGCACATTCCCTCAGTTCACTTGATAGATCCTGATCTATAGAAGTCACACCATGCTTGGATCACCAAGTGCAAAACACCTTCCTGCACATTTCACATTGAGCCTGCAGCACTTATACCAGCCCCCCCACTCATCTCAAGCTGCAGACATGCATCCTTTTAAAGCAGGTATTACTTTTCTTTTCATCAGGGCCAGGCCATGGTGGAATACACAGATCCCAAACTTCATGCCTGCACTGTTCCTGGCCTTCCAAACCAAGCAGATGTGGGGACAGTGCCATATTTTCTGCAAGGTGCAGGCAACTATGATAGAGAGGGAAAAGGAAGGAAGAAGGTTTGTACTGGAATAGTGTTAATTCATCCACCTCTGCCCAGACCTCACATGTGACTGTGGGTTACATCAGGGATGTCACATTGCCAGTTCCATGAGGTGATAAGCCCACAGTAGATCCCCAACACTCAATCCTGGTGCTACCATCAGATTATTGCCCAAACTGGTATATACAAGTTCTACCTGTCTCTCAACACCCTCTTGCAAAGCAGGGTAAAAGGTAACAGTTATCTGGCCATAGAAAGCCATTATTTCTCATTCCCACTCCTGCAAAGCTGACAAAACACACCCACATCCTCACATGATGCTGGGGGAAGAAGAGATTAGCTATGACAAACACGGTGTCAAAAACCACGTGGCCATGGGATCAGAATTGGTGCCTAACAGTGCACTGCATGGGAGAAGGGGAACAGCCCTCCTTACCTCCCACTAAATCAATGCTCTATAGGTGTCAGGCTGCTTATGCCTCCTAGGTAACAATGGGAACATCTGCACTAGCAATAAGAAGGAAAGTTAGCCAAGATATTGGATGCACATTAATATGTATCATCTTTTCTCCCACCTAATGAGAGGGACACAAGCAGCTTCAGGCAGTTACTGTGAAAAAGAGAAAAAAATTACACATGAAGACACAGGCATTGCCAGCTCTGCTTGACCCCATAAAGATACAACTACTACAGTGAAGACATCCCACCTAAACCTCATCAGAGCTAGACCCACACCCCTCTGTGACTTCCCTTACCAGAACAGTCACAACATCTCAGCTTGAGAGCAGAAAGATCAGATTGGCTCCAGATATGATTTTTACCTTTCATGTGGAAATAATAAAGTTCTGCTACTCAAACACTGTGCTACAGAACAGCACCTGCTTCCATGTGGAGAACATGCTGATCCAACAAGAGCACACATTTTGAGAAAACCTCTGCCCTCCCGTTCCCTGCTTGAAAGTCAACTTGATCCAAGCTACTGGGGCTCAGGTAAACGCATCTCAAATCCCACATAAAAATAGCAAGTTATGCCTTGGTAATAGGCTTTTCTGCCTTGCAGCAGAGCTCAGGGAGAGATGGTTTTAAACTGAAAGAGGGTAGATTTATATTGGACAGAAGGAGGAAATTTTTTTATGATGAAGGTGATAAGACACTGGAGCAGGTTACCCATGAGAAGCTGTGGATGCCCCATCCGTAGAAGTCATCAAGGCCAGGTTAAACAGGGCTTTGAGCAACCTGGTTTAGTGGAAGGTATCCCTGCCAATGGCAGAGGTCTGGGCTAGATGACCTTTAAGAGCCCTGTACAATCCAAAACATCCTTTGATCATGCAACTAAAGGAACAGTCTCCATGTTGCTGCCCACCCTGTCCCCAGCTGCCTTGCATCCACTCCCTCCTTCCAGCAGCACCTCACTCACTTCTTCCTACCATCCCACAAAAGCCTTCCCACAGCACTGCCCATCAGTACCAGAGTAACAACAGATCCCAGAGGGCAACACTAGCTATAATCTGTGAAACCCTGTATTTAATCTTCCTCATGTGGATGCGTAGCTGAGGTACCGTTTACAGCAGAGAAGATCTTCTTCCTCTAGGACAGGTCAGCCCCATCCCTGCACAGCCCAAATACTGCTAGGCCAAGCCTGAATGAAGCTTGTACCATAACATGCAATAGGATGACATCATTACACCCATACTGCTTTACTCAGGTCTTGAAACCACATAGGATTAGATAAAACCCAAACATCCTGGGCATCTGTGGACACCCTTTCCACAGAGAGAATACAAAGGAGAAGACAAACACAGGAAGAAACTTGTCTCAGAAACAGCAGATAATAAGTAGAAACATGTATCAGGAGGTTTCCCTTCCACCCAAGCATGGGAACCCTCCTCTTTCACTGCTTCCTTGTGTGAAGGCCCCCCCATAACATCAACTAAACTGTTTGACCTTCCATAGGATATCTATTGATTTGTACAAAGGAAAAAGAGACAGCAGAGGATTGCCATGCCACTATCTGGGTTCAAAGTCAGTTCAGCTGTGCAGTGCAAGCACAGTCTTAACAGACAAAGGAATTGAGGACACGTACACAGAACTGTCCCCCGTTAGGAGGCCAACAGCATCACAATTTGCTGCTTTTTTCCAGCACACCTCCACACTATAGGCTTGGACCTACACAGAATAAACATGGATAACAGAACTTCTACAGGTAAGAGTGGCCACACAAGGACAAACACATTCAGGACTGCAACAGGTGTAGGTACTGTAGTAACAATGGTCCTGTAAACATTCAAAACCAGCTGACTGATTACCCAAGATTCAATGCAGAAAATAGGCAGCTTTTCTGAAACGCCAGTGCTCTTACAGGAGCCTGGAGCAAGCACCAGCATCAGGGTCAATGAGTACATTGGGTTTGTGGGGCAAGGTTTTGGTGTGGCAGTTTGGGGGCGTTACAGGGGTGGCTTCTCTGAGAAGATGTTTATTCTAAGAAGCAACTTGCCCCATGCCCAACAGAGCCAATGCCAGTTGACTCCAAGATAGACCTGCCGCTGGCCAAGGCCCATCAGCAACAGTGGTAGTGCCTCTGGGCTAATGAATTTAAAAAAGGGAGAAAACCCTCTGTGCAGCAGCTGTCAGAAGAGACAAGGGGGAATATGTGAGAGAAACAGTTCTGCAGATACAAAGGTCAATAAAGGAAGGGGAGAAGGTGCTCCAGGCTCTGGAGTTGAGGTACACATCTGCCTTTTTATTAACTGATTTGTCTTATTAGCAGTAGCACAAGCCTGTCAGTAATTTTAGCATGGTGTCAGTAATTGATTGAACAACTTATGAGTAAAAGACCCCCCCCTACCCTGCAGCAAGTTCATATTCACTGTTTTGTAGAGAATACAGGTTGATAACACACAAGACTACAAGATTACTTTAATGAAAGAACTTTAGATGGCACGCTTGCCTCGGTCTCATCTTAAAGAAGAAAATTAAAAAAAGGAGGAGGAAAAAAAAAAAGACCTGAAGCCCCTAAGACCCCCCCAAAAAAAAGCCCCTAAGACCCAAGCTTCTTAGGCTTACTGGCAAGTCTTTAAGATGGCTCTGGAAAGCCTATGCTATTTCCCTGTAAATTCTTTGCTGAAAACATCACTGGGAGCAGCTACAGGCAGCTCTCCTAGCCATGCAGGAAAGTAGAGGGGCCTATTTAAAGGCATATAGATGGACAACAGAACATGGCAGGATGAGTCAATGGGATGCTACAGCAAGGGGACAGTGCAGAGGGCTCTGCATATTTTGGGCAGTAAGTGGAGGCAGAACAGTGGTGCATGAGATGAATCTTTGGGTCCGTGTCCTGGGCGATCACCAGGCAAGACCACACAGCGTGACCAGGGAAGAGCCAGCACAGGACTAGAGAGTGAGGGTTACAAGCCCATCTCAGACCTGCAGCTGCAGAGAGGTATTTGAGATATCACTTATAAAAGTTCATCCTATAGAGTCTGGATGCAAAGAATGAGAGGCCCTAATCAAGTAGGATACCAGCAGAATAGGAAGTCCACATGGTTCACAGCAATCAAAGGAAGAACTGAGGAAGTCCAGGAAGCATTTAGCTCTGCCTAGAACAATCTTGGTCACTCTGGAAATAGCAACGTTGCACATTACTTTGGAGGGTCCTTCAAAAGACTATTCAGGCAGCAACAGGTTACAAAGATTGGGAAACACCCTTTCTTTGCAGTTAAGCTTTTACAGCAGCTTCCAGCTCAGCTCCTACTGTTTCTTTCACAGCTTCTGGTGAGCAGTGGTTTTGGGACAGGCGTCAATTCCCTGTGTGCTGAAATCGAAAGGCAGAGCAGTCAAACCACAGCACCCATCCAGCTTGTAAAGGGGCTTTGCTACACTGATCTATCACACAGTGATACATTTTCTGCTCACAAGATATGCAAGTTATTGGTTTGTTGTTTTTTTGTTTTTCGGGTTTTTTTTTATTACAAGTGCAGTAAGAACACTTTAAAAGGACCAAGACAATACAGCCTGGGGAAAAAGACAAGCCTTCTCTTGCTCCAATCATTGGCAATGATTTCTCCTGCTGAAGGCACTCTGCAGGACTTCCCAGTGTCAGTCTGTCACTGACTGACCTTTCTCCAAAGTCAATGCTCAGGAACACTTCTCAGCACTCCAGCATTTTGAGAGCAGCAAATTTATCTGAGGTCATCACATTTATGAGCCAAGTAGAAGGGGTTGAAATTTTTTCCTTGCAAAGGCTAGACACAGACAGGACTCTTCAGTGAGTCAAAATAGCAAGTGACAGAATTAGGAGGAGAAAAAAAAAAAAACCTGCTAAGCTGTGGAACAGCCTTTCTCAAACAGTCACTGGCACAGTGACCCAACCTTACCTTGTCACAGAAGACTTTAATTTGACAGTAGGCTCTGTGGACAGGTTTGTTACTCCTGTTATTGTAGCTGTAGGTGTCAATCTGAAGATTCAGGGGAAGGCCTTTAACTCCCTTCTGAGAGGAGAAATCTGTGCTGAGGCAGTTCACAGAAATGAAAACCTGCAGAAGAAGAAAGCAGAACCCATCAGTAGTGACACACTGACTTCTGGCTGACCACTGAGCAAGGGACTACTCGGTGACTGCTGAGATCTAAATGCTGGTCCTTGCCACTACAAGCAGGTCCTCTTTTCTTCTGAGACATCAGATAAAATCCCCAAGCACCACAACATTCTTAAGTCTTTATATAAGCCATTAGAGGGGACGAAATCATTTTATCCAGAATAGATTTCAACGAACTCTCCCAACTTTAGGAAGACTCCATCCATCTTTCCTAGTTTTTTCCACCCAAGAAATCCCAAATATAATCAAATTTTTAGCAGAAGGAATCGTCCTATACTCAATCTTCACTGCTCAGTGTTTATCATCCTGGTAAGGACACAACCATGCTTCGAAAAATTTATGCTACTTCGGGCAAGTTAAAACAAATCTTTCCCTGAGTTTTACATAAGCTGCTGCTACCGCAGCTTATTCTTGAAACTAGTTGGTCGAAGGGGTTTTATGTTGTTTTTTGTAAATGTCATTAAAAGCTTTTAAAAAATATTAGGGAACATGTTATCTTTAAACACAGGAATAATGCCATTATTTCAGTAAAAATTTCTGGGCTTCATACTAAGAAGTTGAACACTACTTTGAATATTCCTCAGTAAGACCTGCAATATCCTGTTAACATTTAGATTGAAAGGGAAAGAGAAATATTTGTATTATTCTTATAAAAAACTTAATTACATGGGAAATTAACTGTGATTTTGAATGTATCTAATTTAATTTTCATAACGGTCTAAAAAACCAAGAAAAACCAAAGAAGCCAAAACACACACGCAGGCAGAGAACAAGTCCAGTGCTGCTTAAGAGAAGGAAGAAATATCTTTATGTGGGTATGAACAGATAGACCAGAGTATTTTGTATCCAGAACATGGGCTTGCAGCATGCCAGGCTTTTCTATGGGCACAGTGCCCATTACCAGCACGTCTCAGAAGAAGCTGCAAGGATTAATTACCAGGAATTTACGAGCCACCAAGACCTGCAATGACTCCTCTCCTCTCTGCCTCAAGAATAAAGGTTAGGAGCTCACTGCTTCACAAAGTAATCAAAAGCCTTGGGAGCCAGAAGCACCTTCCCAGAGATCTTGCGGCAGCACCCTCCCCACGACCCGATGGCTCGGTGGTGCTTCGGGAAGCGCCATTCGAGCCTCCGCAGTGAGCTGGTGCCACCTCCCGGAGCTGCAGAGGCTCACGCCAGGCTTGGAAAAGCTTGTGGGCTTTGGTTTTGCTGAGTGCCGCTTATCGTGGGCCTCTTCGCACAGGTTCTGCAACACCCTTTAACAGTTTTAACGAAAGAGGGGAAATGGAAATTTTGTAACTATCACCAGATTAGGGTTATAAAGCAATTGTTTTTTCCCCACCATGGATGTTTTTTCCATCTTTTTGCTGTATAAAAAGACAGGGCAGGGAGGAAGAGTAGCGCAATTAAGCAACTTCTCTGTCTTCTCCCAAACCTGTGCTGTTCTACGACAACTTTTTGTGACAGTGTTATATACATCTCAAATCACAGCCAGGAAAATTATTTTAAAATAAATTCTTCTCAGTCTTCCCCAGACCAATTCAAAGTATGGCTTTGCCAGCTTTTATCCACCTGCTTCCCTTTTTGCTACCTTTGGCTTTACAAGGGCATTTTGCCTGCAGCACTGGCACACCCCAGGGGGAAGCTTCAAGGAGTCTGAAGAGCTGCTCTCACCGGCTTAGGAGCTAGGTAATCAGATGTATGCACAGCCTAAATAATTGCGTTCCCTGAGTAGGGGTTTTGTTTTTTAAAAGACCCTCAGCTCTGGTGTTTGCATATTTTTACATTTTAAATTTTAATTTTAAATTTACCTGCACTGAATATTCATGCATAACTCATTTCTGTATGAAGAAGTTACTTCATTCTTTAAGGAAAACATGCCCAAGCAACCACGTCAGCAGGTCCACCACCGCCTCAAAATTTCTGTGAAATCCCTCAACTGAGTTTCACATCACTGGACACCAGCAGTGTTGAATACCAGTCACCAGTTCTCCAGTATATGTTGTCACTTCTCTTTTGAGACTTCAGGTCCGTTTTCAGTTTTTATGGCTTACCGGCCACACAAAGCCCATGCACCACACTGGGCTGAAGGTCAAAGAGTCTCTGCATGGCAGATGCATGTTACTACAGTGGAGCTGCATGGGTATCCCATGGGAATTTAGGATTGCTTGTCAGATGACAAAGATTATCCTCCTGCTTTAGAGTCTCCTCATTTGATTAGCTTTGGCTTTAAGCAGCTGATTTCATTTTCATACCATTTAAGTCTTCAGGACTCTAGGCAGGAGATGACAACTAAAACCTAATCACCTCTCTGAAGCTACAGGGAGCCACCAGCCTGTCTTCTGTTTGTACTGAGCCAGTACAAAAGGACCATATACTTCTCCCTACTCATCCTGTAACTCCTATTTTTGAGCAACTTCAGGATACCTCAAGTTTCACAAAACAAGAGTTTTAGCAAACAGCTCTTCCAGTTTGGGCTAAAACAGTTTCAGCCGGGTGCTTTTTGTTCAGGAAGATTTGACTTGCATTCAAAAAGGAACATAAGGCAAAGTGACTGCGCCAGCTACATCCCCACCCCAAAATTGCCAGAAGAAAGAAAAACATAACCGCAGAAGTTGCTCTGCGTCTTCAGCCTGCTGAGCAAGATTCCTTTTCATGTGTTCAACCTATTTTTCTAAAGGCAGTTCCGCATTCTCAGCTATATTAAGATTTGCTGTTACTTAAAAAAAAAAAAAAACAAAAAACAAACCATTTTCATCTTGCCTCCCAAGATTCGACATAAAGGCAGCACTTAAAAATAGAGCATTGTCAAGCCTGGGCACTTACAAACATGAGTAAAGCCCTCAAAAGTTACCCAGATTTTCTTTAAAACTGAGATTTCTAAAGGGATTAGAAACCTGTTCTCAAGTAATTTTGCTTGCTCGGAAGTTAAGTTTTTAGTCTATATTTGAATCATATATCTAGGCTTTTCTCTCCAACAAACTCAGACTTTATTTTTCTTTTACTTTTTGTTAATTTTTTTTCCATGATTTTTCTATCTCTTGCTTATGAAAGCCAAGACAGTCATTGAGACAAATGGCTCCACAAATGACCCCCCACACCTGGCATTCACCCCAACACACTAGAGTCTCCTTTCTCCAACACTAGGCTGAGATTCCTGCAGCCTTTGGGGCAGATGAGCAGTGGCCCAGCTGCACACAACAAAAGACCGAAGGCAGAAGGATTAAAGCACCTCCTCTGGGATCATGCTGGAAGCTAACGTGGGAAGAAGTCAGACCTCATGACTTCCCAGCCTGCTTTAACCACCTGACCCCTCACGCCCCTCCTCACCTAAGTTGGGAGGAACACACCGTGCCTACATTCAAATCTACAAGAAACAATCTTCCATTTTAATAATGCAGAAAAAAAAAATTAATCCGACAGCTCTGCTGTGTGCCCTCAAGGAAGGGCAGCAGAGACAGCCAAGTTCTTTCCACACAGCACCTTTTTCTAACAAGATCTGCCTTTCAAACAAACCAGGAAAAACAGGCATAATTAAAGGGCAATCAAAGCCCTGCAGGAACCTCACTGTCAGCGAGATGAAAGATGCCTTTTTTAAATGAAGGCTTGCATACCCAGATCTTTTCTCCTTGGTTTATCTTGGACGCCGTACTCTTTTGTCACACAAAAAGCACCAACAATTTTGTTAGTCCAAAGGCTACATATGCAGCAGCTTTAGATGAAATGTCACCTTGTACAGCCTCATCTGACTCACTGCAGAGCACAGTTGAAAAGCAGCGGTACGCAGGTACACACCAGTGACATCTGGGGCTGCCATAGGTAATGGTGAGCAATTCCACTGGGTATAAGCACATCATGAGCTCCGACCAGTCCCCAGACACAGGTATGGGTCACACTATTGTGCAAAGTCCTGTACATCCTTCTGGATAAGGCCCTACAGAGGCAGACTTGGGATTTTTTTCCAGTCTGATCACCTTGCTCCACATGGCTTTCATTTCAAGAGAAGACAGGTAAATTGTATTTACCTTCTCCTATTTATGCTGTTATATTTTTGTACCCAAAGGATTAAGACATTACTCACTTATCCAAGTCCATTGGATATTTCTTTCTCTACTGAAAATTCAGATAAAAACTTTAACTTTTTTGACACTAGTAGGCAAAAGCCACTCATTTTAACCACAGAATGGCTTGGGCTGAAGTGACCCTAAAGATCATCCAGTCCAACCCCCCTGCCATGGGCAGGGACACTTTCTATGAGATCAGCTTGCTCAAAACCTCATCAAATCTGGCCTTGAACACACCCAGAGATGGGACATCCACAACTTCTCTGGGCAACCTGTTCTAGTCCCTCACAGTAAAGATTTCTTCCTAATATCTAATCTAAATCTGTCAGTTTAAAGCCATTCCCCCTTGCTCTGTATCACTACGAGCCCCCATAAAAAGTCCCTCTCCAGCTTTCCTTCTGGTCTCCTTTAGGTACTGGAAGGTGCTCTAAAGTCTCCCCAGAGCCACCTCTTCTCCAGGCTGTACAACCCCAACTCTTCAGCCTGTCTTCATAGAAGTGCTGCTCCAGCCTATGTTATGTTCAACTTATATTATATTCGGTCTATGTTATATTCAACTTGAAATTGTCAGGATGCTTTTCATTTTGGATTACTGTGTCTGTAAAGAATACAGAGTCTGGAGCCTACAGTACAACAACCAGAGACAGATTAAACTGTCATGAGCTTCTTTCCAGGGAATGCAGTTGGATATTGTTTTTCTTGACCTTGGTTAAAATAGTTTCAATGTTCTGCCCAAAACACAGCAGACAAAGGGACTCCAGTGGGTCCTGAGACCATTTCCCTGACACAAAGGCAGTGTCTCCCCCTCCTGTAAAGAAAAACTATCCAGAAGCTTGAAGTTGGTTATTTCAATGCTGATAGCTGAAAGCATATGGTTTCTCTAAATGCTTGGACAAATATAAAAGGAAAAAATAAAGGGCGTTTTCTGAACATTTGTCCACATACGTTTCACCTATGCTGCGAACTGGTTGGATACAAAATATCTCCAGTCCAAAACCCTTTTAAATTACACCAGCACAGTTCCAAGCCCTTCCAAGAGGCAGAGCTGTCAGCCTGGGCACTGCCTTGTGCCAATCCAGCTACATGGCTTCCAGGATTGGCTCTGGGTCAGAGCCAGGGAGCTCGGAGTGCAGGCAGGCAAGCACAGGTCTGCCTGCACACACCACGAAGGCATGTCCTAGAAAAGCAATGCTGGGAAGACTCTTCTGTCTTTAAAAGAAAAAAACCCAAACCCACACTTGGGTGCAGATCACCTGAGAGGTGCCTCATCTTACTGCTCTCACATTCGTTTCTTCACCTCCCACATGCACCACAAGTTTTGCATCAGCAGGAGGTGAGCCAGGAGAGAGAGAGAAAAAATTGGGCAATTCATGCACCTGTGGGCTCCTCAGCCACCTCTTGCCTTTGGGATCGGACACTCCAAATAAGGCTTGTCTGGCAGATGTGCAATAGGGCTGCATCCGTTCCAGCTCCACCCAGTCAGACTCAGAACCATCCCGCTCGCAGCCCAGGGAAGTTCGTTTGCATTCAAACGTACCAAGCCCGATTTGGGTGACTGACACAGAGCCTACCATAGGTCCCACACCACACCAAGGAATGACAAGTGGGAAATATCACCCAGTTCCAGATAAGAGAACATCCTCCTAGCAAGTTCACCCCATCAACAAAACAAAAATGCATGGTAATGAAAGGAAAATACATATTCCTGCTCACAAAGAACAATGCTGATTGTTATTCCAACCTGTTCCAAGGCAAGGAAATATAGCAATGTCTCTGCTCACAACATATGGGAAACCTGGGGATAGAGGTTCCCAGTCATACTGATGCTTCCTCCCACCCCGTGCTTTGATAAGATAAAGGTGTGGGGCCAGGTTTTGTTAGGTTAGTTGGAAAGAAAATAAAAACAACAGTTTGGCAAAAAAGTGGCAATATGCAGAGAAAAAAACCCCACCAAGCAAACAAACAAAAAACCCCACAGAAAACCAAACTCACACTTCCAAACCACCACCACCAATAAAAGCCCCTTAAAAACCAAAAAACCCCAAAACCCTGACAAAACCAAGAATTAAATCTACAAAGGCACAAAAACGGCTGAAAAGGAAGAGTAACCATCAGGTATAAAAGGAAAGCAAAGAAAAAAAAAGATCACCCTAATTTTCCTACTAATTTTCTCTACAGAGAAGCTAATGTCAGGAGATTTTTCATTCAGCTTTAGGAAATACATCATGAGCCCCATAGTTGGAAGGACCAGACAATGGCAGAACTTGGGACACCAAGTTTGAAAGAAATACAGTGAGTTGAAAACTTGGTTCTAGCTGACAATGCTTAAAATCAAGGGCAGCATATGCCTGTTTTTCAGAAAATCCATGACAGAGCAGGGAGAGGTGTGTGTTA